>NC_138057.1:2924604-3224008 GCF_964194185.1 Rhinolophus hipposideros | reverse complement strand
GAAGTAGTGTTTTGGGTTTTTTTGGATAAATATCCAGAACTGAGATTACTACATTCTTTTTGTCTCTTGTGACAGCTTTTGTTTTAAAGTCTATTTTGTCTGGTATAAGTATTCTACCTCACTGTTTCTTTTCATTTCCGTTTTCATGAAATATTTTTTTTCCATCCCTTTACTTTCAGTCTGTGTGTGTCCTTGGATCTGAAGTGCATCTCTTATAGGCAGCATATGTATGGGTCTAGTTTTCTTATCCATTCAACCACCCTCTATCTTTTGACTGGAGTATTTAATCCATTTACATTCAAAGTAATTATTCGTAGATATGTAGTTATTGCCATTTTATTATTCTATTTTTTTTTCTTCTCCTTAAAGAAGCCCCTTTAACATTTCTTGTAATACTGGTTTGGTGGTGATGAACTCCTTTAGCTTTTTCTTCTCCTGGAAGTTCTGTAACTGTGCTTCGATTCTAAATGATATCTTTGCTGAATAGAGTAATCTTGATTGTAGGTCTTGGTTTTTTATCACTTTGAATATTTCCTGCCAGTCTTTTGTGGCCTGTAAAGTTTCTGTTGATAAAACAGCTGACAATCTTACTGGAGCTCCCTTGTAGGTAACTAACTGCTTTTCTCTTGCTGCTTTTAAGATTCTCTCTTTGCCTTTAATCTTTGTCATTTTAATTATGATGTGTCTCGGTGTGGCCCTCTTTGGGTTCATTGTGTTTGGGGCTCTCTGTGCTTCCTGAGCTTCTATGTTCATGTCCTTCACCACATTAAGAAAGTTTTCTGGACTGGCCTGGTGGCTCGGCAGTTGGAGCACTCTGCTCCCAACGCCGCCGAGGTCGTGGGTTCAATTCCCACATGGTCCAGGAAGCTGTGCCCTCTACAGCTAAGATTGTGAACAATAGTTCTCCCTGGAGCTGAGCTGCTGAGTGCTGCCGCTGCAAGTGGAGGTCGGGCTGACCTGGAAGCAGCCAACTGGCTAATGACTGTCTCAGCTAGGGGGGTGGGGGGAGAGCAAATCGCATAATGCCAGCATGGGCCAGGGAGCTGTGCCCTCCACAACTAACCCGAGAGAGAAACAATGGCTTGAACCACCGAAGAAGGAGGAAAAGAAAAAGTTTTCTGTCATTTCTTCAAAAAGGTTTTCAACTCTTTGCTGTCTTCTTTTTCTGGTAACCCTATGGTGCAAATGTTGGTACACTTAAAGCTGTCCCCCAGACCCCTTAAACTATCTTTGTTTGGGGGGGATTCTTTTTGCTGTTCTGATTGAGTGGTTTTGCTACCTTATGTTTCAAAGCACTGATTTGATTCTCTGCTTTATCTAATCTATTTTTGATTCCCTCTAATGTATTCTTCGTTTCAGTTATTATAGTATTTATTTCTGAATGGTTCTTTTTTTTATGTTTCCTATCTCTTTGTTGATGTTGTCCTTGAGATCATTTAGCATTTTTATATCTGTATTTCGAACTCTGCAACTGATGGAATGCTTGTCTCCATTTTGTTTAGCTCTTTTTCTGTTGCTTTAGTCTTTTCTTTGGTGCATGTTTCTTTGTCTCCCCATTTTGGCTGTCTCCCCGTGTTTGTTTCTGAGTATTAGGTAGAGCTGCTATATTTCCTGTTCTTAGTAGAATGGCCTTATGTAGTCGGTATCCTGTGGGACCCAGTGGCACAGTCTCCCTGGTCACCAGAGCCAGGTGCTCCAGGTGTGTCCCTTGTGTGGACTGTGTGGGCCCTCCTGTTGCATTTGAGCCTTGGTTGCTCTTTGCATATCAGTTGGAGGGACTGACCCTCAGGCTGATTTTTTCTGAAGATTGGCCTGCATACTGTGGAAGAGCTGTTGGGCAGGGGCTGACCTTACAGAACAGGGTTCACTTTAGTGGGGCTTTAGTGCCTACCCAGTCTGCCCTTTGTGTGTGTCATTTGTGGAGGTGGTTGGGTGGTGGTCTGGTGTGGTCTGTAGCTGGCTACCAGGTGTGTTTGTTCTGTAGCCTATTGGGAGGGACTCTGTCACAGGCCAAGATCAGTCAGTGACTGTGCCATGCCCGAAGCCACTTGGTATGAGCTACAAAGTGATCTGCAGATGTTTGCCACTTGTGGTGGGCTTGGAGGTGCCTGGGAGAGGCTAGGGAACTGAGGCTGGCTGTTGGTAATGCCAGGCTTAGGACTGCTTAGCAAGAGGTATGGAGCATACCAAGTCCAGATACTACTTGTTTGGGTTTTGTGAACCTTTGAGAGATTTTAGGAAAATCCACAGCATGAGCCAAGACAGGGTGTTTGTATGGAAAGTCCACTGAGAGTGGCTTGGGTGGTCCCAAAAGTTGAGTGGGGCAGGGCCTTAGGGAATCACCAGGGCAGGGTGGACAGTGTTAGCTAGGTTGATGGAGACTCAGATATAGAGTTTGCCGTCTTCTGCATACAAGTGGGGGGAGGGCTCAACAAAGGAACAATGGTCTATGCCAGCACTTCTGTGTGGGAGAAAGCTGCTGCTCCATTCCTCTCCCTGAAGCTAGACAACTCAATTCCTCGCTGCATGTCCCTGGCACCTTAGAGCTACTGACCCAGCACTGGAGCTCAGAGCAAGTGAGTATGTCAACAAATGAGTAAGTCTGTGCACAGGCCCTTTGAGAGGAATACCCAGGAATCCAGCCACCCTCAATTTCACTTCAGCACATTCTCCACTGGTTTTCACAGCCAGAAGTTGTGGAGACTTTTCTTGCTGGCACTGGAACTCTGAGCTGGGGAGCCTTGTGTGCGCCTGGGACTGCTAACTCCGCAGGAGGGACTTCCACAGCCAGGATATCCCTCCCGATTTTTAACAGGTACACATGGGTGTGCGCTCAGCCTGCTGTGTGTCTCTGCCCCTCGTACCAGTGTTGATGTAGCTTCTTCTGTACTTGTGTATCTTTAGCTATAGGACTTCTATTCAGCTAGACCTAAGGAAATTCTTGATGATTGTTCTGTAGTTTAGCTGCAATTTTGATGTAGTCATGAGAGGAGTCTAGCACAACATTGACCTACTCTGCCATCTTGACTGGAACTGCTAATTCCACTTTTTGGTATTTATCTGAAGAAAACAAAAACACTAACTTGAAAAGATATCCCCCCCCCCATGTTCACGGCAGCATTGTTTATAATAGCCAAGACAAGGGAACAACTAAGTACCCATTGATGTATGAATGGATAAAGAAGTGGCATTGTTTATAATGCAACATTATTCAACCACAAAAGTAAAATAAAATAAAATCTTGCTATTTGCAACAAAATGAATGGATCTTGAGGCATTACACTAAATGAAATAAGTCAGAAGAGAAATAAAAATACTATATGATATCACTTTTATGTGGAAAATAAAAATAAAAAGAGCCAAGTTCAAAGATACAGAGAACAAATTGGTGGTTGCCAGAGGATGCGGACACGAGCAAAACAGAGGAAGGGGGTCAATAAATACACTTCTAATTACAAAATAAGTAAGTTATGGGAATATAATGTACAACATGGTGATTATAGTTATTATTATTGTATTACACATTTTAAAGTTGTTGACATTGATGTTAAATATTCTTGTTACAAGAAAAGAATTTGTAACTACGTATGGTGATGGCTATTAACTAGACTTTTTGTGGTGACTATTTCACAATACATATACAAATATACAAATATCGAACTACTATGTAGTATACCTGAAAATAATTACAATGTTATGTGTGAAGTATATACCTCAATAAAAAATAAAATAAAATAAAAACTCTTTGCAGGATAGTAAACATTTTAATGATATTAAGTCATCACAATAAGAAAATTATAATGTAACAATATGTCTTTCAATTTGTTCAGACATTGTTTATATCCCTAAATGAAATTTCCTACATTTTTAGTTTAAAAAAAAATTAACAGGCAAAAGGACAAGAATTATGCTTCTTCGTTAAGTGCAATTATTTGAGCACTCATAGTGGAAACAACACATACTTAATAATCATTGTCTAATCTGACAAAACATAATAATTATTAGCAAAAATATAAATAAATAAATATATAAAACATATTACCATTTACTTTAGCACTAAAAAAATTAAATACTTGGGTATAAATCTAATAAAATACATACAAGATCTATATAACGAAAACTACATAAATTTGATGAATAAATTGAAATATTACTAAATAAATGGAGAGATATTTCATGTTCATTGATAGAAACACTTAATGTTGTCAAGATGTCAGTTTTTCCCAACTTGATCTATAGATTTGATGCAGTCTAAACAAAATTCCAATTAAGTTATTTTGTGGATATTAACAACTGATTCTAAAGTGTATGTGAAGAGATAAAGACCCAGAATAGCCAACACAATATTGAAGGTGAACAAAGTTGGAGGATCGATACTACTTGACATCAATCAAGTCTTACCAGAAATCTACCAAGATAGTGTGGTATTAAATGAAGAATAGACAGATAGGAAAATGGAACAGGGCCAGCCCCGTGGCTCAGGCGGTTAGAGCTCCATGCTCCTAACTCCAAAGGCTGCCGGTTCGATTCCCACATGGGCCAGTGGGCTCTCAACCACAAGGTTGCCAGTTCAACTCCTCGAGTCCCGCAAGGGATGGTGGGCTGCGCCCCCTGCTACTAAAATTGAACATGGCACCTTGAGCTGAGCTGCCGCTGAGCTCCCAGATGGCTCAGTTGGTTGGAGCGCGTCCTCTCAACCACAAGGTTGCCGGTTCGACTCCTGCAAGGGATGATGGGCTGCGCCCCCTGCAACTAACAATGGCAACTGGACCTGGAGCTGAGCTGTGCCCTCCACAACTAAGATTGAAAGGACAACAACTTGACTTGGAAAAAAATCTTGGAAGTACACACTGTTCCCCAATAAAGTCCTGTTCCCCTTCCCCCAATAAAATCTTTAAGAAAAAAGAAAGAAAAGTCGAACAATAGAAAGCCCCCCAAAATAGACCCACATAAATATAGTCAACTCATCTTTGACAAAAGAACAAAGGCAGTATCCATATACCATAAAAAAAGAATAAAAAAGAAATCTAGACATAGAACTTCACATAAAATAATTCAAAATGGATTATAAACCTAAATGTAAAATGCAAAACTGTAAACCCTCTTGAAAGATAACAGGAGAACATTTAGATACTTTAAGTGTGGTGATGAGTTTTTAGAAACAACACCAAAGGCATCATCCATGAAAGAAACGATGGATATGCTGGAATCATTAAAATTAAAATTTTCTTCTCTGCAGTAGATCCTGTCAGGAGAATGAAAAGACATGCCACAGACTGAGGGAAAATATTTAGAAAAGATATCTGACAAAGAACTGCTTTCCAAAATAGACAAAGAACACTTAAAGCTCAACAATAAGAAAATGAACAATTGAATGAACAAATGGTCAAAAGACCTTAACAGACACCTCACCAAAGAAAGTATACACGTGGCAAATAGCATATGAAAATATACTCCACATCATGTATTGTTGGGATGGTTTTTTCCTGCAAGCCCCCACTAAGAGCTCCATCCCCCCCTTATTGGAGCTGTCTCCTGCAGGCCCCAGGCTAGGAGCTCCATCCCCCTCCTCTGATACTAATCGGATCTGTCTCCAATGGGGCCTGCAAGCCCCCGCTAAGAGCTCCATCCCCTTATCGGAGCTGTCTCCCTCGGGCACTAAGGTTAGAGACCTCCCCCCAGTCAAAACAATGTTGAAGAAACACAGCTGTTAGGGACGGACATCCCGGCACCCCGGCCAGATTTAACCAATCCCTAGCGTCGCAATAGCAATAGTGCGAATCTCCCCCAAACCCGGAGGCCTAACTCTATAAAACAAATCGCCCGACCCCCGGGAAGTGCTCAGTCTTTGGGAACGATCCCACTGAGCGGGCTGGCGTAATAAAACTGTGTTCTCCCTGATCTCTGTGTGCCACGTGAGTCTCTCTGTCCTCGTCATTCTTCCGCAACAGTATTATCAGGGAAATGCAAATTAAAATAACAATAAATCACCACTACACACCTATGAGAATGGCTAAAATCTGGGAAACTGACAATACCAAATGTAGTTATTTTGCTTATATTTTTAATTCTAGTTTATTGGATTAATGGTTCAGAGATTATGGTCTCTGGATTTTTATGTATTTTTGGTAATTTACTAAGTTATTTTTTGTCCAATCATAGGGTATCTTTCATTAAAGGTCAAAGGACACTTGAAAATAAAGTGAAATATAGTGAAATAAATAAAGTAATAAAGTGAAATACTCTTTTATCAAGTATAGAGTTCAATGTATACTTATTATTTCATCTTCCTTGTTAATTATATTATTTGTATTGTGGTTACCTTTCCTTATTTGAGTAAATCAACTATCAAATGACAATAAAGACTTGATCCCATTGGTTAATATTATGTTTAAAAGGATCTCCCCTGCTATTCCCTGCTAATTTTTGCTTTATTGATCTTGATGCCACATCAATTGGTACATAATAACTTATAGTACCAGGAATGTGAAAGTTTGTCATTCTCAAATGCTACTTTTTTTGTCTTCATTAACAATTTTTTACTTGAATTCAAACTTGTCAAACAGGATAATCAAGAACTTAGGCCATTGTCATCATCACCTTCTCCTTCTCCCCGCCTCCCTCTGGGACGATGATGATCATCTTTTTATTTTGTTCTGTTTTTCTTCTTTTTCAGCACTTATCTGGAATGCTGTTTTTTATCTTCTTAATGATTAACATTTTGGTATACCTGTGTTTTATATATATATGTTAGAAAACAAATAGTAAAGTTTATTTTTTAACCCAAACTGAGACAGTTTCTTTTCTTTTTTTTCTTTTTTTCTGTTGAGATGATCATTAGTTTTTCTTTTTGTGGTTTGCTCCAATTATATTATTTGATATTATTTTGATTATTTTGAAATATTTTGATATGACTTAATTCAGTCACCCTATTTTACTTTATACTGAAATTGCATCTTTGTTTTTGATCAATATTTGTCTCTTTTTAATGTGATTATGTGTGTGTACATGTGTGTACACCATATATAAATATGGTGTGTGTGTGTGTGTGTGTGTGTCTTTCGTGAATTTGCAGGCTTATATCCACATTTCATTTGTTTCCTACCAATTATCCTTACAACTTTAAATATCATACATAAATGTCTGTGTATTTAGTAAGATTAGAGTCTACTGACTGTCTAGAAAATATGAAAAATAGCCCAATTTTACCTTGCCTTTTCTTCTGTATTTTGGAACTTAATTATAAATATCATCATTTTTAGCTCTGGTATATACTTCTATAAAACTATAATAAAGATACTTTTCTTCCTTTCACTCTCTGTTAACATAGATGCATAAAATAATGTATGGATAATATATGTTATCTTCCTTCCCAACCTCCTGGCTTCTATTTATGCTATCAAATATTTAACACACTTTTTCTTTAAGCATATTCTTCACACCTTTCTAGTTTTTAGTTTTTTTTATGAAAACGAGTGTTGGGAGACAATTCTGTACACTTCTCACATATTTGTGCTTATCTTGTAAGCAAGGCAAAGATTGCCCTTTGTCTTGAACTATCTTCCCAAGAACATTTATGTAGAAAATAGCCTTGACAGTTAGAGGCTGGCTAGGGACATTAGGACCCAAATAACAACACAACAGTGAATTCCATGAGCTTTTTCTTTGGCCTTATATGACTCTCATATGCTGAAGAAACTAGCAATCAGAAACACCAAAAATACAAACAGTATAAACAATAACCCACTCAAAAGCTTGCTGTTTCTAGCTAAACCACCAGAAAAGTGGCAGTCAAGAAAAACAGAAAACTTTCAAATAATAACCACTCTACTCCAGCCAAATACCACAGAAAATCCTGCAGTCCCAAGTACAAACTCATGAGCAAAGTCTAGTGGGAAGCCTAGGTGCTCACTCTTACTTGCTATTTAAAAAGTTCTATTCCCCCCATCCTTTCTGCTGGGGTGGTATCAAAGGAGGCAAAGTACAAAGCCTAGGCTTCCATCCCTACCTTGTGACAATGAGGCACATCTCTCTGCAGTATCAGTGGAGAATAATACATTGGAAGCAGCAACAAGGCAGCCTAGCTCTGTCAGGAAGAGTGGCATCATCAGTGGCTTAGTGCAGAGCCTAAACTCCCATCGTCATCCAGCAGAATGAGGCAATCTACCCCCTTTACGGTATCATTTGAGGCAAGAGGGAACAAATAAATGAAATAAACAAACAAACAAAAATAAGTTAAATAAATTTATAAAAGGAAAGCCCCCAAAATAGATAAAAGATACAAAGATGAACCATGTGGAAATTTTAGAAATTTAGAAATCCTAATAAAGAACTCAATGGATGGGTTGAATAGCAGAGTGGGAAAGGCAAAAAAGAGAACAAATGAACTGGAATATAGAATGATAAAATTATACAATGTGAACAAAATAAGAAATAAACTGGGGAAAAAATGAAAAGGACAGAGCCTCAGAGACCTGTGGGACTCTAAGGAAAGAGCTCTAGAAGGAGAGGAGAAAGAGAGTGGACTGAAAAGATATTCCATGAAATAGTGGCTGAAAATTTTCCAAATTTGATAAATGACACAAACCTACAGATTTAAGAAGCTTATTGAGTCCCAACCATGACAAACTCAAATAAATCATTACCAAAACACATCACAAACTTCTGAATACTGAAGAAAAAAAGATTTTAAAAAGCACCTTAAAATTTCAATTAAAGCATTTTTTTTAATCAAAAAGCAAGGAGATCTGAATAAATTGAACAACATTTTTCAAGTGTTGAAAGAAAAGAACTATCACCCACAATTTTATATCCAGCAAAAATATCCTGCAAAATGAAGGGAAAATAAAACATTCTCAGATGATGAAACAGAATGGGAAAATTTGTCTCCAGCAGACCTATGCTTTCAAATGGATAAAGTTTTTTTGTTTTGTTTTGTTTTAATAGAAAGGAACTGATAGAATTAGGAAACTTGGAACATCAAGAAGGAAGGAAAAGCAAAAGAAAGAGTGACAATATGATTGACTGCAATAGACATTCCTTCTCTTCTTGAATTTTCTAAATCATGTTTAACAGTTCAAGCAAAAAATAAAACACTGTCTGATGAGATTCTCAATATATATAGAGAAAATATTTGATATCATTATAAGTGGAGAAAGGTAAAGGGACCTCATGACAAATGAAAAGATCAATGAAGAAATTAGGGAACGACACCTACGTTTATAAGGTAGACCCCTAGTGTTGTCTAAGTTTTATTCAGTTGGTTGGTCTGAGACCCTGTGGTCATGGATAATGTCAATGTTGCAGTTTGATATCATCCTTCTTCTTAGAGTCTTGTAAACAGTAGCCTTGATTAGATGCTGTATGAGAATAAAAATAGGTTGGGTTCTAGCATCTATCAGTCAGAAAAATAAGATTGGTTAAAGGAATGGAGTAGTAATGGAAAATTTTTCCAGAAGCAAATAAGGTGTAGATAAGAGGTGGATATTCTTTTTTTTTTTTTTTTTGTAACAATTTTTTTAAGTGTGTTTTTCCAGGACCCATCAGCTCCAAAGCAAGTAGTTGTTTCAATCTTGTTGTGGAGGGTGCAGCTCACAGAGGCCCATGTGGGGATCGGACAGGCAACCTTGTTGTTAACAGCACTACGCTCTAACCAATTAAGCTAACCACCCACCCAAGAGGTGGATATTCTTGACGGACAATCCTCCATGTTTCTCTCACCTTTCTGCAAATCCTACAAATGAGGTAATAATTGTCCTTTGTTCTAGAATATCTTTGAAGGATGTTTGCATAGCAAACAGCCTTGGAAAATAAAGAATATGTCTCCTTCCAGAGCAATGGGAATGCCCACTTGTTGGCTACTACTATAAAAAAAATTGAGCTCCCTAAGCTCAGAGTTCCTTAACTATAATGCAACCCACTATATGTGCACGTTGACAGTCTTCATGTCATCCTATGGGATTTGGAGCTCAGTAAATGGGCTATTGATGAAGTAATAAACTGTCTTTTATCTCTAATCCAGGAGTCTCATATTTTTTGCTACCATCCATGAAATTATGGCAATCTAACTTATTAGCTTGCAAGTCGGGTAAAATCTCAGAGCTTTCAGAGTTTTTGCAAGGTCCCCTGCCTTTATAAGCAACTCATCTTTTTTTTCTTTCTTTCTTTCTTTTTTACTTAAAATAAAGTTGTTTTCTATTATTTGTAAGCAAAAGTTCTTAAGAAACCAAAATGACTCCAAAGCTCATTATAAATGATCTGTCAAGAAAATCAATATACCGCTTAGCATAGTTTATTCTTAAATGGTGTAATATGTCTCCTCTCTGGCTGAGGAAATACTGGAGTCATTGAAGTGGATGCAAAATAATGTTGGACTATAAGTCAAAACATGATAGTTTAAAGCTGAATGTGAGAGGAAAGTCATTACTCTTTCATTGAAAACATAGAAGCAAACTTAAGCTAGACATCTTTGTGAAAGAATCCTGATAGATTTCAAGGGAGTAAGGATTTAGTGAGGTCCAGGGCATGAAAGGAGTGGAGAAAGCCGGGAGGACTGGTCCAATTGTAATTGAATGCAGTTAAAAGGAAGCAGAATTCAAGAGACCAATATATTCCCAAGTGGTAGAAACATTTCAATACCTAATGAAGAAATTTGAACTATACCTAGCAGATACAGGTATGGGGAATCACTGATGAGTTTTTACAAAATGGAGTAACATCATAAACATGAGGATTGGGAGAATAAATATGATTTGAGTATACAGAATTTATTAAGAAAGAGTGAAGGAAGAAAAGGTCACAAGTAGTCACTTTACAGGTTTAATATGAGATGTCTTAAGCAGGGACTTAAAACGAAAGGGGCACATTGTATTACACAACAGTATTTCACAGCTAATGTATTTTTAAAGGATACTTGCATATCAGTGTCTAACACTTGGATGCCAATGAAACTAATTCCTCAGAGTGGGGACTCAAGCCCTGGGCCAAGGAAGTCCTTGGTTTCACATAGGAAAGATTTCACTAATATGTGGTATATAAACCAAAAACAACAAAAGAACAAGACAAACAAATGAGAAAGAAAAACTCATAGACACAGACAATAATTTAGTGGTTACCAGAGGGTAAGGGGGTGGGGGGTCGGTGACGAGGGTAAGGGGGATCAAATATATGGTGATGGAAGGAGAACTGACTCTGGGTGGTGAACACATAATGGGATTTATAGATGATGTAATACAGAATTGTACACCTGAAATCTATGTAAATTTAATAACAATTGTCACCCCAATAAACTTAATGATAATAATAATAAAAAAGAATTCAAACGTGAGCAGATAAACAATTTAAAGTGAAAGTAAGTTTATTTAGCAGAGAATAAGTAAGATAAGGCCATCCCACAAACTGAGTGGCATTATGTAATTGATAGTGGAAGAGAGAGCCCCCCCCCCATCCACTGGGCTAGGGTTTATATGTATTTTCCTGTTTCTATGGAAAATTTCTTAGTATGGGGAAAAAGGGAAAAGAAAAGCAATGGTAAATTCATCTTTAATTTCTATAAGGTACAAGAAGAATAGAGGTAGGCTTATCTTTAACTTTGGTAAGGTACAGTCTGTAGCTTGTTTGTAGTAGGTTTTATTATGGAAATGGCCATTACAACGGAATCTCTTTGCTCAATAGGCTTTGGATGGTTTGTTCTGTGTGATTGATTAATATCTGCCTTAGTTCCATCTCTGGTAGCACATAAGTAACAGGCTTGGAATCCAACCTCCTAGTTCCTTCTTTTGTAAAAATAGTCCTCATGCCCGTTTCATATATTACTTGTGTGTTTAAAGAAATATTTTAAATATGAGGTTTTACAAAAAGTTTGCATTTCTAAAACAGATGCATTTCAAAGATGTAATGGTATACTTCAAGATAGGTGTAAAGCAGCAAATTTGGAAGTGAAATGGCCATTTTTACCAGTGAGCATAGTTTCTGGTTTCCATACATGTGCATACATACTTATGTTGTGGTGGTTATGTTACCATAGGCAGAAGGAATAAGGCTATGGGGAGAGAGGAGGGAGGAAAAGAAAGTGAATGAAAGGGGAAACAAAGGAAGGAGGGGATGAGATCATTCTTTAAAAAAAGGTGCAGCTACCAGCCCGCCAGAACTAGATTTCAGTGGCCGAGAATCCAGGATACTATCTTGTCCCTCAAGCTGAACTTTGGCCAATTGTAACAGGTTATAATATTATTAGCATTGCGGGCAGTGAAACATCTCCACCCCCCGTGTCACTGTTACCAAAGTGGGGGGCCCTTCTCGGTGCGTTGGGGTGTTGAATTAATGCCTCCTGGGATAGAGGAGGGAATCCTAATCCTGCGTTACCAGAGGATGGGCCCTCTTCTATGCGGTGTCCAGGTTCTTGGTGTCTGGAGCAAAGAATTGAATGAGATTCAGAGGTAAAGTGGTGAAAGAGCAGTTTATTAGAAGAGAAAATACATTCCAAAGGGTTAGGAGCGGGCCTGAGCAAAAGAAACGGCTCAAAACGCTGCGGCTCAAAGGCAGAGGTTCGGGGGAGACTGGGGGGGTTTGTCTTGTTTTCTCCAAAATGTGCTGTTCCTCTCTGGCCATGGGACCACCTGACATCTGTCATTGACAACTGGCTATTGATGTATGTAGGGGTGTTGGATCTGCTAGCAGTTTCTGAGTGCAGGCCGGGATCATGTCTCGTGAAGCCGAAAAATGGAAACACAGACCAGGGAGAGGCAAAAAGTTTTAAAAAGAGGATAGTTCATTAGAGGCAGGAGAAGAGGTTGCAGCTCCCGAGCGGGAGGGGGTCCTGAATGGGGGGTGCCCTTGACTGAGGCAAAAGCTTCTACTTTTATACCATCCCTTTGTCTGTTTGGGGAAAGGGAGCTGTTTGGAGAAAGGAGCTGTTTGGAGAAAGGAACTGTTTGAAGAAGGGAACTGGCGCCTTCTAATGAAATTCATCTACTAGGATTGTTCTGCTTGCCCATCCTAAAGGAATTAGCAAAGTAACCCACTCTTATCTATCAGATCTGCTCCGTTTGTCAGGCCAAAGGAATTTTGTGATTAATCTCAAGGCCTTGTTACATTATGTCCTGGAACAAAGGAGTGATTTCAAAACCTGGAGTTTTAGGATATGGCTGTCTTTTCTTTATTCCACCAGGGACCTCCCTGCCTACCTAGGGACATGCTAACTCTCCTGTATCACTCTTACTTCATCTCCTTAGACTGAGCATGTTCCTTCCCAGAATTCCGTCTGTTATAATGATAAGAATGAACTTCTGGGCATATGCATGATATTATAATGATGGTATAATGAGGCTAGGGTGAGATGGAGGTTGTTGTAGCCTCTACTGCGCAGGTGTGAGCGACCGCTCTAATCTAGTTAGGTCCTCACAGTGGTTAATGGTTATGGCAGATAAGGAAAAATTGGGGAGGTCTCCAGGTGGTGCTCCCCATAGATTGTGTTGGGCGTGCAGGAATGCAGAGACCCAATTGCCTGTCTCTAACTGCCTGCCTTATTTCTCCTGAGACACTTGATCCCCATGAATCTCTATGGGGAGTTGAGGGATGGGAGGTCTCTTTCTTCTGTATCTGCTACAAGCTGAGAAGGTGAGTAGAGCTGTCCCTACCTATTGGGGATTCACAGAACTCTCTCCCTATCTGATCTTAAATAAAAAAGAGGGGGTCTCAGATCTGCCTTGGTCGTGGTGCACTAGAAGCCTCGCTGGGACATAATTTATATCTCAGTGGCCCCTAGATGAGAAGAGACAGATGTTAGCTAATAAATTAAGAGCACTGGCTCTAGGAACAGGACTGAAGTCCATTTATGTCATTTTACCTCTGGGTTAGGTCTGGAATGGCCTGGGAGAATGTTGGGCTACAATGATTTTAGCTAACAAGCTTAAGTAGTGATTAGGTAGGGGTGAGAAACATTCTGAGATTTAGGCTACGAACAATCTTTAGTTTAGGATTAAGAAACTGATTAGAAGAGTGATTAAGACCAGGGACTAAGGAGCTAAGAAAGTAGGAAAAAGGAGACTTAAAATTCCCATAGTGAGGGGGCTCTCCTGTATCATCACCATGACAGTTCCCACCAGGGCCAGATGAGAACTAGGGAACCCCTTCTCCTGACAGGAAGGAGTGGTCAGTGAGGACCCACCTGGAATACCTAGAATGGCACCCCTAAAACTTGTATACGTCATGCCCTCATCTTAGAAGTCACGAATGCAGTTGCTCTTCTCTAGGCCTTCCCACTTTCACACCACGTTGGGAGTGTGCTATCTCCTTTTTTATTGCTGTTTGTTTTGCTGTTGTTGATTTATTAAATAAATCCAGTGTGTCATGCCGAGTGGCATGCGGGGTCTCAGCTCCCGCTCCCCACACAAGAACACAGGACATGGTGAGGCCAGAAAGGAACACGGAGCCATAGGTAGGGGAGTCACACCACTATAGTCTCACTGGAGGCTGGATTTACATGACGTGCAACCTGCTGCCTGCTTTTCTGCCAATCGACAGACTCGACTCTACGCCACTCGACTCCCCAGCGCAGTTGCAGCAGTTATACTAGTGGCCAACGGCTCAATGGTTACAGCTGATGGCCAACTAGCCACAGCTGATGGCCATCTACTACCTGAGCCAGCACCTCTCCACATGAGGCCGAGAGACTGGAAACTGCTCTCTGGGGCTCTGTCTCCACACAGTGCTTGCTTGGCTTTGCATGTTTGGCTTATTCAATCAGTCCTTGAATTCTTTCCTGTGATAAAACCAAGAACCTCTTTTTTGGCAACAGTTACAGTCTGTGGGGACAGAGCCAGGAGTGCAGTTTCCAGGCTCTCGGCCTCACATAGAACTGCCGTGGCTATGCTAGCAAAAAAAATGGGGGCTAGCAAGAAGATGGTGGCTGGCAAGCACGGATTGCAGTTAGGACGGTGGAGTGTGGGTTGCAGATTGCAGAGAAGTGGACAGCAGGTTGTGGACAGTGTGGCTCTTGCTTCCTGTGTCTCCAACCCAGCTGCCAGCAAGAATATAGTGGTGTGACTCCCCTATTTATGGCTCCGCGGGTGTTCCTTTTTGGCCTCACCATATCCTTTTGTGTCTTAACCGGCCGGCCGCCATGGAGAATATGTAAGCACCTTGACTGTGAGCCACTGTTGTTCCAGCATGGTACCCTGAGAGGGCCAGAGAGAGTGGCAGTGCCCTAAGAGCCCTGGCTGAGCCCAGGAAGTCTGGCTGTGCCCAGAGAGAGTGGCAGTGCCCTGAGAGAGTGCGTTCTTATTTGGGGAGCGGGAGCAGAGACCCCGTAGGCCATCCCACATGACACAGACGTTTTTTTTTTTCTGTCTTGAAAAACAGAAAAGAAAAACTTTAAAGTTGAAGTCCAGAATTCACAAGTTTCATCTTCTTGCCAAATACCAAAACTGAATTTTGCTTCAAGGGATCCCATGCTTTTATTGGGCATATTTTCACTGTCACAGCTGCGAAATGACCTAGGGAGGGGGTTATCATTTTATTCAAGAAAATTCTTTGTATGAAGTCTTCAGCTGAATCAAGTCTTCAGCAAGGCACCCTGCTCTTACCAGCCTGCATCTTTGTTATTCAAATTATTCCAATAGGCAAACAGGAAGTATTTACTCAGCTAAAATGGGAAAACAATTTGCATAGTAAAAGGGAGGCAGCCTCGTTATTACCATAATAATATAGAACTGTTCTGCAAATATAAGTGAAGTCTTGACTATGGCAAGCAGTGGTCTCAGTGTGAAAGGGTCATTTCGTACACTCTATATAGGGACTCATCAGACTGCTGAGGGAAAGGAAATGAAAAGCTGCTTCTTACAAGAAATGTAGTTTACTAGAAAAATTAAGGGACTTTTTCCAAAACTTTTTAATACAAAAGCATAATTGACAGCAATGAGCCCCTATCTGGGTTAGAATGTAAAATATGAGAAATATCAAGAAATAACTGGGGGCTACAGGCATCACTAGAAGTTCCTAGTTTTGTTTTGTTTTTTAATTTACTGGAATAGTTCTGAGCTATTTGTAAATGAGCATTAGCTGAGTAAAGAGTGTTCAGATGTAAGGTCCAGAGAGACTCACTGCTTCTTTATATGCGTATGTTCTCCCCAATCATTTCAGAGGATGACCTAGAGAGAGGAAAATTTAGAGAAGGAGATATGAGAGGGGTATTTCACAGAGAAATCTCCAGAAGGATTTAATTTCAGAGAGAAATGGTAATGATGTAGGTGACATTGGATCTGCTGGCAGTTTCTGAGTGCGGGCCGGGATCATGTCTCCTGAAGCCGAAGAATGGAAACAGGGACCAGGGAGAGGCAAAGAGTTTTGAAAAAAAGGATAGTTTATTAGAGGCAGGAGAAGAGGTTGCAGCTCACAAGTGAGTGAGTGGGGGTCCCGAATGGGGTTTGCCCCATGACTGAGGCAAAAGCTCTTACTTTTATACCTTCCCTTGCCTGCTTGAGGAAGGGGAGCTGTTTGAAGAAGGGAACTTGTTTGAAGAAGGAAACTGGCGCCTTTTAATAAATTCATCTACCAGGTTTGTTCTGCTTGCCCATCCTAAAGGAATTAGCAAAGTAACCCACTCTTTATCTATCAGATCTGCTCCGTTTGTCAGGCCAAAAGGAATTTTATGATTAAGCTCAAGGCCTTGTTACATTATGTCCTGGACCAAGGAGTGATTTCAAAACCTGAAGTTTTAGGATATGACTGTTTTTGTTTATTCCACCAGGGACCTCCCTGCCTACCTAGGGACATGCTAACTCTCCTGTATCAGTAAGGAGTCGAAAAGACAAATGTTGAGTCAGCACGAAGGAGGAAGGAATGGAAAAGGAAAGGAGATGAGTGTAGAAAGTAAGGAAGACACCAGCACCCATCTCAGCTTCAACTTGCTGACCCCACTCAGGGTGTGGGGCTCTCTCCCAGCCCCATCTTCTGCCTATCAAGGTTGTAAAAGACTGTCCATCACAGCTTGCTGTCTTACTGCCTTGTTGCCCAGACTGAAGGGTCTGAAAGATGCTATAGAAGCCCCGATATGGTGGGGGTAGGGACATAAGTCCCCTCTTTAGAGGGAGGCCCAGGGCTCCCCAAATCAGTAAACTTTCCAGAGAGAGGAGACATTGCAACCACACTTCTCTGGCCTCTGAGAAAAAGTGTCCTGCACACTGTATTCTTGGTTCACCTCTGTATGCGTAGAGAATCTGGTGAGACAGGTTAGTTAGTATGTTGCTACGTAGACAGGGAGGTCCCTGGTGGAATAAACAAAAAAGCAGCCATATCCTTAAACTCCAGGTTCTGGAATGTCTATTTCACTCCAGGACAAAGATATGAGAATATGCCTTGAGGTTAAGAAATTATCTCAAATCCCTGTTAGCCAGACAAAGGAGCAGATCTAATAGATAGGAATGGGTTATATTGTTAATTCCTTCAGGATGGGCAAACAGGACAAACCTGATAGATGAATTCCATTTAGAAGGCTCCAGCCCCCTTCCCCAAGCAGGCAAGGGAAGGTATAAAAGTAAGAGCTTTTGCCTCAGTCACTGGGCACCCCATTTGGGACCCCCTCCTGCTCGGGAGCTCTGACCTTTTGCTTTCAATAAACTATCCTCTTTTTAAAACTGTTCGCCTCCCCTGAGTCTGTGTTTCCATTCTTCGCTCTCATGAGACACAATCCTAGCCCACACCCAGAAACTGCCGGCAGATCCAACATCATCTACATCACTGGGGTGGAGAAACCAGCCCTTGTATGCTTTCAAAGGTCCCAGATCTGTGCTCATCAAAAAGGACAGTGGGATCACAAAGGACCAACCAACTGCTCCCTTCCTTTGAAGACGCTAGCAATGTTGCCTTTTTTTTCTCTTCTCCAACCCCTAAATCTGCCTTCTTGTGAATTGGTAGCCCTTAAGGTAGCTTTTATCCCTTCCACTGGGGAGCCAGTGGGAGGTAAAGCATCAGAACTTGGCCTCCATTAGGCATGGGTAAGCCCCAGGCCAACTATTTGCTTGTATGACATTCATGGAGGTAATAAAACCTTGAATTTCAGGTTCTTCTTGGGTAAAATGGGGAGTCCTGGTGGTTAAGAAGATGAAATGGGAGAACATATCTCAACCATCCCAGAAATAATAGCCTGTAACCTGTAGACAAAACCCCAGATGGCTTAGTGATGGTGCTGTACAAGATTCCTGGTGCTGCTGTAACAAACTGTCACAAACTTAGTCCTTTAAACCAACACAGAATTTATCATCTTATGACTCTTGTTGACTGGCCAAAATAACTCTTCAGAAAATCCACCAAAAGAGTGGTTTATTCAGGAAAAGAAAAAGAAACGAGGCCACCACAGTAGTGTGTGAATGCACACCAATTCCAACCCGAGCTCCAACAAGCTGCACACATGCGAAAAACCCGATTCCAACATGGCTTCTCTGTTTATTAGCATCCATCCCCGGAAGTTACCACAAAGTTTAACAGAAAGTCGGGAATAGAGAGTTAGCAAGGGGCCCAGCTCCACCCATAGTTCTCCCAGCTCTATTGTTAGTCATTTTAAGATGCCAGTTCTTCTGCGGGGAGCGGGAGCTGAGTCCCTGCTTTACAATGTATTAAATATACCTGATGGTGGAAAGTTGTAAGGAAACTACATACAGCTGGTTTAAAGAATATCATATGGCCATATGATGGCCTACTATGCTGCGATTCAACTCAGGTATTTTTATTGGCATGAAAAGATTTTCTCAGTTAAAAAGCAAAAAAAAAAAAAAAATCCTTCCTACTTACACTAGAATAGGGTCTTACACACAAACACACACACACACACAAACAATATATACATACACAATACACAGACATACACACAGACATAAACATCCTATAAATTTTAAACATGTACTTACACAAGTGCGTTACATTTACATTTGTGTATGACGGTATTAAAAATCTTCCTGTAGCTAATTATCTAAGACGCTAATACTCTATTTGAGCATAAAGGAGTTATAATGATTGTCACTTTTTACCATTTTCTTAGCTATTCAAAGGTGTGAATTTCTTCTGCAATTAAGTATGCATTATGACTAAAAAGCAAAGGTTCTCTGAGACTTTTGTAGATGGTATCATCATCGTTTATTTTAAACAGTTGCCTCCTGTCAGGAGGAAGCACTGGACGATGGGTGCGTTCAGGTGGAGAGCAGGCTGCTGAGAGAAGTGGGGAGAGGACTGCAGGTGCCGCAGATTGGCTTCCAGTGCTCCCTCCAGACTCAGCATGCCCCTCTCATGCCACTTCTCCTTTCTTGGGCCTCCCAGAGATTGCAAATTAGACCTGCCAAACAGGGGTAATGAATATTTATATTTAAGCTGTCTCTTGCTAAAATAAAAACATTAAGGTAGGATTTATAAGGAAACTTTGCTCATTTTGGACACAACCATCTCACATAGGGATCTTCAACATATTTGAAAGTATTATTGTATAAAAACATTGAAAGAGTAATTGAGAATGACTAGACTGAACCTATATTTTGGAATGAGGCTTTACAAACACACTTTACAAGAAAGATAAAAAAGCATTAGCATATACAGGTAACCCCCTGTATAACACGGTTTTTAGGTTTCTAAAAATGCCATATAATGCGAATCCATGTTCTACGCACCAAAGAACTAGTCCAAAAAAGGGTTTGTTTCCAAAAATTAAAAAAACGTACTATTACATTTTTATAATTAAGAGAAAAATCTTTATTAAAGCAATTTTCACCAAAAGTATACATATTAATATGTATTAAATAATGTTTTCTTCATCATCACTCCTAAGCACCATTAACCAAGAGTGTTTTCTTTTTGACAAGATATCTTCATCTTCTGAACTTAATATTCCACGAACAAAATGGATTTAAACTTCTAATAAATTTTAAAATTCTGCAGTCAAATCTGATACGGAATCCACACTCGAATGAAACATTTTGTGGGGACAAAACCCCAAAAAACAGTTTCCAGGCTCTCGGCCTCACATAGAAAGGTGCTGGCTCGGGTAGTAAATGGCCATCAACTGTGATCAGATGCCAGCAGCTGTGGCTAGTTGGCCGTCAGCTGTAACCCGTAAGCCATTGGCCACTAATATAATGGCTGTGGCTATGCTAGCAAGAAAGGAATGGGGCTAGCAAGAAGGTGGTGGCTGGCAAGCGCGGACTGCTGTTAGGCAGATTGTGTAGATCCTGCTTCCTGTGTCTCCAGCCCAGCCGCCAGCGAGAATATATTGGTTTGATTCCCCTATCTATGGCTCCGTGGGTGTTCCTTTTTGGCCTTACCGTGTCCTGCGTTCTTGGGCGGGGAGTGGGAGCTGAGACCCTGCACGACAAATGGCGCAGCGAGCAGGGTCTCCTGCGTGACACATTTCAAGTGAGATATCTTTTGCTCTTAAAAGCTCTTATTACGCTCTGTGTTGTTCGGGGATAGCTCTAATTCTCAAACCATGTTACAGTGAACCCGTATTATAGGATGCCGTATTATGTGAGGGTTTTCCCCAATTCTCAAGCCGTGTTAGAGCAAAGCTGTGTTATAGAAGTGCTGTGTTATACAGGGGTTACCTGTATAAAACAAACAATATAAAACATGTTGTGTTTTATTGAGGTGAACATATTCTGCCTCACTAAAGACCAGGCGTCAAATGAAGCACTTGGGCTGAGTGTGGTCAGAGGAAAGTTCCATCCCTGCGCCTCACATCCCGTGAGTTCAATGTCAAGAATGTGATTCTCTCTTGGAGTTTGCACTAAGATGTCGAATCTGTAACACACATATGTCATGTAGTCTGATTGGCCTGCCCTCTTCTCGGTGCCTGAGCTCCTGAGCTGGGCCTGCAGAGGCCGAGTCAAGGGTTCCATTGCCGGGAGTCCACAGTCTGTTGTGTGGAACGTGAGTCTAATATGCCTTCCTAAAAATCACTGCCCTGGTAATATCACTCCACAAAACTCATAGGGTGAGTGGGAAAACGGGGTAAGCACACAGCACTGAACGACTTTGTGACATAGAAAAAACGATAAGAATCTAATAAAAATAGTCGCACAGTTTTTGCATGTTAAGACATACATGTGGTTAAAACACACATAAATATGGCAACAAATAGGACACATCACCTGGAAAAAGCCCTAAAGTTGGCTTGTGACAGTGCTGCTGGGTGACCTGTATGCAAAGGAAGAGAACAAAATAGAAATAGAAAAGGGCTGAGAGAAAAGAGCAATGAACAAAGAAAATCAACCAGAGGACAAATGTGAAACAAGGCTAAGAGGTCTCGCTCAGTTGCTGTCTGTCCATCAGTCTAGTTGGCACAAATGTGCGCCTTCCCAGCAGGGGGAAGTGACTATTGGAGATGTGAGTGTTGCCTTACAGCCGCCGAACCGTCTGCTCGCCGCGCCTTCCCCAGGACATCACAAGGACGTGCTCGGAAAGCTGAGACCCCATGGAATAATGTCGGTAAAGCTTCCTTGAGAGAGTGTCCCGGAAATCTGGGAACCGATGGAATATAGGTCAAGCTGTCTTATCTGATGGTTTCAGTACAGTGACTCCATCCCCTGGGGTTGTGCGTGTGTGTGAAGGCACAGTATGTGTTGGAGTACAATGGGGGCTTTTGGGAAGAGCAGCCAGGCAGGCACGTGACTCATGGACCGTGGAAAAAACAAATTTTACTTCCTTGTATGATTACTAATAAAAGCCATGCTTTGGCCCGATTGGGGCTCAGTCCTTGAGGCTTGAGTCCCTTGGCTTGCACTCTACTCTTATCTACTGTCTTTCTTAACCTTGCACCGCCCTTCTCACTTCCCACTGCTCTTGTAGTGCTGAACACTACATGTGAGCACAAGAGAGCCCCGCGGGGAATGGACCTGCAGCAGGAAGAGTGTGAAGCCCCCCAGGGCATGTTCATGAGCAAGTGACCTGTAGGCTCTGGGGGCTGTGGAGACTGTGTAGAGGTGACAAGGCCAGGGGCCGGCTCGGCAGGGTGTTTACCCAGCAGGGCCTGCCCTGCTCTGTTTGAGGGCATTTCTGGCTAGCCTTCAGGGGTGAGGGTGATCCACAGCAGAAGCAAGCACCCAGGTGGAGCTGCAAAGGCTGGGTGCAGGCAGGCCCAGGGCCTGGGGGCCAGTGCACAGGAGAGGATTTCAGTCCTCAGGGGGCCTGTGGCCAATGAGGACACTCTCCTTCCACAGCACAGCTTTGGTTCAGGTTAGCAGATTCTGGGTTTCACTAGCCAGCTTTCCTTCCTAGCTGGAGCTTGTGGTTTAACAATTAAGACTTCCCTTTATGGGTGCCTGTTCCCTCTCTACCAGCGGCCCATCTGGTCACCCCTCCCAAGAAGCTCTGATTATACTTCCAGGACCAACGTTTCAGTTACTCTTTAAACTGACATTTACTTGGGTTTTATGCGTTTTTCATTTAAATGCAAAACACGTTTCAGTTCTAACCCTGGTAGATTGTGCTAACATTGGAAAGAAATGTGTTCCACTAAAGTAGAGCACCCACTGGGGTTCCTTTTAAGAATTTGTGTAAAATAATGACAAGTACCTTTTCCAGAACTCTTCCAACTGCTTAAATATTAGAAGTGCAGAATAAAGGTATGAGTAACCCCAAAGCACTTAGTTTATAGGAAATGGAACTTTACTTAAAGTTACCATAACATTTTTGTAAAGGAAGGGAGGGTATTTTCTAAAACAACACCCTGGCATCTTCCACTGCCAAAGCCTTCCCTCTAGGACCTCAGTTCTCTTCTGAAACAGAAAGTGCACACTGTTTTCTCCACAAGCACATGGCTCACTAACTGAAACAACAGCATTATTATCACATAAGAGATGAATTTGAGACAGTACTCCTGAAACGCCATTGGCAGGAATATAGGGCTACTACTTAGCACGTATGTAAAACTAAATCGAACACTGAACGAAGAAGCAGTTATGTGAACTGCAGGACTCCAGTCTGACTCAGCCAGGACATAGGATTCAGAAGCTCCCTTGTGCTGTCTTCTTTGACCCTTTCGTTGTTTCAGTGTGCTGCTTAATTTCCACCTATTGGTAGATTTTCCAGATTTCCTTTTGCTGTGCATTTTCTATTTTCCTTACCAGATGACTTTTTGAAAACAACTCATGATCCGGACAAAATATTTTTTAAAAACAGAGATTTCTGATCAATACAAGACAGTGTGGGCCCCTGTCTCCGTGCTCCGCCATGCTATGCACAATTATAAAGCGTGGAAATGGCACAGGAGACAACCAAAGGAGACTGAGAAGTGGAAAGAAGACAGGAAACTGTTGTGGCTCCAGGCCTGGAGGGCAGTATGGCATCTTCTAAGAGATGACCTGGCATTTCCCAGCGACCTCATAGCACCAGGGGGCCATCTGGGCAGGTGAAGTCATTCCGACCCCATCCAACAAAAGTCTGTCTGATAACAACAGGCAGGACCCCAGCACAAGGACATGGATTGGGAGCTCTGACAGAAATACTTCCCTTCTACTCTGGGCCTGAAACTAACTGTCTGCAGAACGATATCTACAAGGGCAGGTGGAGCCAAGAATAAAGAGTGTAGCCATAGCCAGTGGCCTGATTTGGAAAGCTGCTTTGTCCCTTTGAGTATTGAGAGGCTAGTCCATCACCCAGAGATGCTGGAACTGCCCAGGGAATCACAGCACAGGGAACGTCACCCCATCGATGTTGATATCCTCCTGGTGGTGATATGCTCTAATTTTGTATAACGTCACCGTTTGGGAAAAGCAAGTAAAGTATACAAGTGATTTCTCTGTATTATTTCCTACAGCTGCATATAAATCAAACAATTATCTTGAAGAATTCAATGAAAACAATCAGAGAGCAACAAGGGTCCAAGATTAAGGAAAGGATGGAGATAAGACATCACATAACATATCCATTCTTTTCAAGTGAACATGGAAGAATTACCAAAATTGACCATATGCCATACCATAAAGCAACTCACAACAAATTTCAAAGGTTTGAAATTATACCAAGTGTGATTCTGTAACCACAGTAAAACCAGAAGTCAGTAACAAAAGAAAACTGGGAAATCTCTAAATGAATGAATACTAAGAGGTGACATTTTAAATAGCCACTGAATTAAAGAAGTCACAAGAGATGTCAGAAAGTGTTTCTGCTAAATTATAATGAAAATGCAAGAGACCAAATTTATTAAGTGTTTCTAAAGCTGTGCTTAGAGCATGTATAGTTATAAATACACATATTACAAGAAAGACTGCAAAATCAATGAGTGCTAAGAAATTTAAAAATAATTAAGTGAAAAGAAGGAATTATAAAAACAAGAGCAGAAATTGTGAAATAGAAAAAAATGTTTCATAGGCAAAGATACATTTCCCTTTAGAATCTTCATAAGATTAAAAAATTGATAAACTACTGACAGTGGTGATAATAAAAAGAAAGAAAACACAAACAACATCAGGAGTAAAAAAGAGAAAAAAGCTACAGATATAACAGACACTAAAACGTAATAAGAGAATATTATGAAAAATTTACAGAAACAATTTTAGACAAATTCCTAGAAAAACAAACTAACCTAAACTAAACAATAAGTAGAAAGTTTTAGTAATCTTATAGTAAAACTGAAACCAAAGAAATTACAAAGAAACTTCCATACAGTTAGCTTCACCAGAGAAATGTGTAAAAAAAAAAAATAGTGAAGAAATTACAGAAATTTTACACATGTTCTTTCACAGTATAGAAAAAGACAGAAAAATTCCCAACGTGGTTAATGACAACCACATAACCTGCTCACCAGAACCTTTATCCATCATTAAAAGATAGAAAAATTGCAGGCTAGTCCATTTCATAAATATAAATACAAATATTCTAAGTACAACAGTAGCAACCTAAGTAAAGAACTATGTGGAAATGATAGTAGAACAGAACCAAGTTTTGTTTATTCCAACATTGCAAAATTGGTTTAACATTGGAAAATTCATATAAATCACTACATTAACAGAAGAAAAGGAAGACAATCATGTGATTCTCTCATGAAATACAGGAAAAGATGGCATAAAGTCCAACCCCTAATTATGATTACAACTCTCAGCTAACATGTAAGAGAGCAGAACCTCTTCAATCTGAGAAAAGATGTCTGCAACAAATTTCACCGATTACCACACTTGATAGAAAACATTTCAAAGTTTCCTCAAACGCCAGGAGTAAAATAAGGACGTCATTATCAGGACTTACAGTCATCTTTTACTTGAGGTTTTGACCAATGTGATTTGGAAAGAGGTAGAAAGAAAAGGTATGAATATTGGAAAGAAGAAAGAAAATTGTGTCTATCTCTGGATGACATGATTGTATTCGTAAAACATTCAAGGATCCACAAATAAGTTAGGGGGTTATTCATTGAAATTAGCAAAGTCCCTGGATATAAATTTATTGTACAAATTAATTATATTTCTATATACAAGCAATAGAAAACGAAAGAATGTAATTTTTAAATAATTCTTGCCACATTATCAAATAAAACCAATCAAATACATAGGCATACAAGTCTCAAGATTAGAAGACTTTTGCACAAAAGCTACAAAATGTTATGCAAAGTAATTAAACAAAACCTAAATATAGAGAAGAATATGTTGGTTTAAGGATAAGAAGACTCAGCGGTGTGACAATGTCAATTCTCTCCAAACTGATTCTAAAGATCCAGTGACAGTCCTATGTAGATGCTCCTTCTTTTTCTCCAACAGAAATTGACAAGCTCACTCTAAATATATATATATATATATATATATATATATATGTATGGAATAGAAAGGATCAGGGAGAACCTACTAATCTTAATTTGAAAAAACAAACAAACAAACAGTGTTTGAGGACTCACTATCATTATTTATTGTAAAAGCATATTACTTAAAACAAAGCAGTGTGGTATTGGCACAAAGACAGGTAAACAGAGCTATAGTAAACAATAAAATTTTCATAAACAGACCCAAAGGTAAAGGGGGGACTTGATTTTTGACAGAGGTGACACTAAGGAAAATGGGAAATTATAGTTCTTTAAAGTAAATAACACTGACTAAATTGGATATACATATAGAGAACAATGAAATATGTGACTCCACCCCAATAATACAAACAAAAATTAATTCCTGCTGGATTAGATATTTACATGTGAAAGCCAAATTTAAAAATCTCTAGAAAAGAACACATTGCCTTAGGGTACAAAGATATTTCTCAAACAGGATAAACTACACTAAGCATAATGGAAAAGATTGACCAGTAAGAGTCATTAAAACCAAGAATTTCTATTTATCAAAAAATATTAAAACAGAGAAACGACATGCTGCAAAGTGGAAGAAAAAAACTACAATATATAGGAGGACTGACAATTAAGTTTGTGGACTCATCCTAGAAAAAGTTCAACATGCCTCATTGCTGAATATCACTACGGTCACCTTCGAAGTACTCCCCTTGGGAAGCTATGCACTGTTGTCAGCGCATAGTCCACCCTTCCAAACAATTTTGGAACTCTTTTTCTGGAATGGCCATCAGAGCTGTCGTCGTATTACCCTTGATGTCCTGAATGCCAACAAAATGTCTTCCTTTCAATATTTCCTTTATCTTCAGGTAAAGAAAGAAGTCATTGGGGGCCAGATCAGGTGAGTAGGGAGGGTGTTCCAATACAGTTATTTGTTTACTGGCTAAAAACTCCCTCACAGACAGTGCCCTGTGAGATGCTGTCATGATGTAAGAGCCATTAATTGTTGGCGAAAAGTTCAGGTCGTTCGTCTAACTTTTTCTTGCAGCCTTTCCAGCACTTCCAAATAGTAAACTTGGTTAACCGTTTGTCCAGTTGGTACAAATTCATAATGAATAATCCCTCATATCAAAAAAGGTTAGCAACATCGTTTTGACTCTTGATTTCGACTGACGGAACTCTTTTGGTCGTGGAGAATTGGCTGACTTCCCTTGTGCACTTTGACTCTTTGTTTCAGGGTCACAATGTTACACCCAAGTTTCATCACCAGTAATTACACGGCCCAAAACGTATTGTGTCTCCAAAAGGTCTTGGCAAACTTCGATTCTCCTTTGATTTTGTTCATCGGTGAGCTCCATCAGGACCAGTTTAGCACACACCTTTCTCCTGCCAAGATTTTCAGTTAAGATTTTCCTATTTCTCTGTCAATGTTTACTTGGTCTCTATGCTGCTCACAATCAGCCAATGATTTTGATGCACAATTTTATGAATTTTTGTAATGTTATCATC
This sequence comes from Rhinolophus hipposideros, assembly GCF_964194185.1. Classification (NCBI taxonomy): domain Eukaryota; kingdom Metazoa; phylum Chordata; class Mammalia; order Chiroptera; family Rhinolophidae; genus Rhinolophus; species Rhinolophus hipposideros. Next base: position 3,196,761 of record NC_138057.1, on the reverse strand, counting down.
AGTTTTGCTGTTACTGGCCACACTGACCTCTCTTCATCAGTGATGCATTATCTCCCCTCAGAAAAACATTTAATCCATTTGTACACTACTGTTTTCTTCATGGCATTCTCCACATAAACTTGGACTAACATGTCTCTGATTTCACTTCCACTCTTGCCAAGTTTATCAAGAAATGTAATGTTTGTTCATTGCTCTAATTCAAGCTCAGACATTCTCAAGATGGCACACGAAAACACGCAACAATAGTAAACGTCACTCAGCAAGAGACCGCCACATGTCCACATTAACACAGCTGTGAACAGCACATGATCAGCAATACCAAGGTTATGAAACCTTATCGAGCTGTCTGTACAGTGCTGCCAGTGTAAGCACACGGTGGCAACTTTGCTAATTAATTGTCATTCCTCATATAGGTGGCAAAAGACGGTTATTCAGAATGATTTTTCAGATCATTAAGAAAAAGAAAGATAATCCAATTTTTATGTGAATGAAAGTCATGAACAGGAATTTCACAAAGGATAATCTTCAATGGCAATTAACATAAGAAAAGACACTCAAAAATTAAGCCACAGTGAAATGCCATTATACGCTCCCTAAATGGTAAAATTAAGAAGGCAGAATATTCCAGATATGAGTGAGGCTTGGAACACTTGTCACTCTCTTGTGCGAGGTGTGTACATAGTTAAATCATTTTGGAAAGCTGTTAGCAGTATCTGTTAACGCTCAACTAGCACACATCTCGAGATTCAACAAATCCCCACCTATGTGTTTACTCAACAGAAATTTTACACATGTGCCCCATACACACAAACGAATGGTTGTTTCCCTTCTATTTGGAACAATGACTAGAGTAATAGTACAACTGGGACGAAGCTAATCCTGGACAGTAGCGTGGGAACAAATTCCATGTGGTCCTAAATGGACCTCGGCACGTCCGTGGAGATGAGGTGCCCTGCACCCCACACTACCGCATGGACAGACGTCACAAAAGGAGCAACGCAGAGCAAACACAAAAGCACTCTCTGTGTGACCTTCTGTGTGAAGCTCAAAACCAGCCAGACCACTGTGAGGCGGCAGAGCTGAGGAGCATGGTTATCCTTGGTGGGCATGGAGGTGAAGTGACAGAGCAGCTGTGACGGACACCTCAGAGCTGGATGGGGTCCTACTTCTCCACCGCCATGGAAATCCATGGCTTTCTTCAGTGTAGGGTAAGTCAGAGTGATAAACTCTAATAAAGCATTGTGAAAACGCAAAGACTTTACGAATAAGGAGTCCCATATGTTGATATATGATTGCGGACAGCTTTTGAGCCCCACCCCTCCCTCTTCCCTTTGTACCCCACATCTGAGAAAGCAGACAGGACAGCCAGCTGCTTCCTCCTTTGGAGTGGACAGGATTTTGAAACTGCAAGCCTTTGTGCAGTGTGGGAACTCTCAGGACGGCACCCTGTCACCCACAATGGATTCAGCTCAGTCTCGGTCCCTGGCTGTCCCGGGCTGGTTGGCACCTGCTCGAGAGGCCTTCCCTGCTCTCCCAGAGCCCTCAATTGTGTAAGTAAGATGTCCTTTCATACCCTCTTGGTGTGTGTGTACGGTGTCATCAGTCTTGACTATGATTTGTCTCTGAAATTCACCCTCCACATCTGAGTGTAATTGTAGATCGGTCCTTGTGCAAGGCAATTTCCTCAGGAAAGGAAATTACAGTATTTTCCAAACACGGATGGAGGGTGTGTGTGAGCAAGTCTCTCTGAATTTCTTCATTCTCCCATATACCCCTGTTTCTATGTTCATTGCCACTGCTTCCTGTCTCATCCTTAACGGTCACAGATGGGCCCTTTAAATTCAGTTGTTATCATAATTTGGGAAACCGCTGGATCTAACTTTGCTTTTGATTTTTAGCTACTGTCACTCTGTGGAACAATAAGAGACTCTGCTAACATACCTTAGGAAGACCCTGAGTTGAGGACATGTGTTGGGATTTGGACTTCTTTCTCTTTCATCTGCCCAGTGCCAGTAAAGCAGTCGTTCCACACTGGAGCCCTAGAGGTCTTGAATCACTAATATTCTGTATTCTGTCTTATAATGGTTACAAAAGCTTGACTTAATTGAACACTTCAGCCCAAGTGACCAGAGGCAAAAATGGAAGGTATCATTTTCTGTTTAGCCATTGTATTCTATTTCAGTTTTCCATACTTGTATACAAAACCACCCCAAAACTGTGTGGCTTACAACAACACTTTGTATTTCTCATGGTGGGCTGACTTCTGCAAGTCTTGCTTGAGGTCACTCACTTGGCTAAATTCAGCTGGTGGATGAACTGGCTTGGAAGGCCCCCGGTGCTGAACGATGGCTGGGACATCTCAGTTCTCCTCCCCGTGGCCTCTCTCACAGAGCCTTCTTTGAACCCCTACAACAGGTCCCACTCCTGTGTCCTGTTTTGATGGCCCTTTGTAGGTCTTCTTTGTTGTACTTAATTACAGTTGCAATTTAATACTTATCAAGTAATTATTTGTAAAATGCCTGTTCTCTCACTCTAATGCAGACTCCGTAAGGACGGGAACTGTGATTGTCATGTTCAGAATTGCATTCTCAGTGTGTAGCGTGGTGTTTCCATGTGTCACGACTTGAGTGCATGGCCACAGAATGAAGCATTAAATGCATGAGAGATAGGAAACGCAGTACCTGGGTCACTTACTTCATGCCCATGTGGCTTCACAATCAGGTTTCCCTCCATAAAGCAGGACAGGCAGTAACTTTCTCCCCTGGTTGCTGACAAGATGAAAGCAGAGGACACACACATGTGCTGAGCACATGCTGTTTGTGAGAAGCATGTGGGCAGCCAGCCAGCGGGCCTAGGGTTAATTATGTGGAAATTATGTGGGGAGGGGCATGAGGACTATTTTTACAAAAGAAGGAACTAGGAGGCTCAATGACAAGCACGCTACATACTTGCCACCAGACACCGAACTCAGGCAGGCGTTAATCAGTCACACAGAACAGACCAACCAAAGCCTATTGAGCAAAGAAATTCCATTGTAATGGCCATTGCCATAATTAAACCTACGACAAACTAGCCACAGGTGTACCTTACAAAAGTGACAGATAAATCTGCCTCTATTCTTCTTGTACTTTGCAGAAGTTGCACTTACCATTATTCTTCTTTCCTCCCTTTCCCCATACCAGCGATTTTCCATGGAAACAAGAAGCACATATAAACACTACCCCGGTGGGTAGAAGGGGTCTCTCTTCCACTAGTGATTAGGGACAGTCACTCCGTGTGTGGGATGGCCTTTCCTTACTTCCTCTCTGCTAAATAAACTTACTTTCACGTTGAACTCTGTATTGGTTCATATTTAAGTTCTTTCCTACGTGAAGCCAAGGATCTTCTTGGCCCAGGGCTTGAGTCCCCACCCCGGGGGATTCAATCTGCTAGCATCAGAAGGATTGTTTAATACTCAACCACTGGGCAAGTCATGGCAACTGAACTGATTCCTTCTGAGGAATTCAGGAACTACTGTCTACTTCAGGGCAATTAGGAGGAAAAGGATAGGACGATGCAAAAATTAAAAATAGAACTGCCATATGATTCAGCAATGCCGGTTTTGGGTATTTATCTGAAGAAAACAGAAAGACTAATTCAAAAAGAAGTATGTACCCCATGTTCACTGCAGCATGACTTACAATAGGCAAGATATGAAAACAACCTAAGTGTTGATTGATAGATGATTGGATGTCGCGTCCAGCACAAGAGCTGTGGGAAGCGAGAAGGGCGGCGCAGGGTTAAGAAAGGCAGTAGCCAAGAATAGGGTGCGAGCGGGCCAAGGGACTCAAGTCTCAAGGACTGAGCCCCGAATCCGGCCAACGCATAGCTTTTATTGGTAAACGTCTAAGGAGGGAAAGATTGTGAATCTCAAGACCTGTGTGCTAGTAGCCTGCTGGCTGTCTTTCCGCAAGTTCCCGTTGTGTTCCAGCCTGAGCTTTGCCTTCACACACACGCATATCTCCAAGGAATCCATTGAAGGGGAGGGACCGATATGATTCCATCAGGTCTCAGTTTGCTGAGACTTCCCCTCAAAGCAGCTTTCCTGATATCTCTCCATTGGGCCCTTGTAGAAATTTTTAAATAACCTTTGGATATTAACCCCTTATCAGATGTATTATGGGCAAATATCATCTCCAGTTAAGTAAGATGTATTTTCATTTTGTTGATGGTTTCCTTTGCTGTGAAAAAACTTCAGTTTGATGTAACCCCATTTGTTTACTTTCTCTTTTGCTTCCCTTGCCTGAGGAGATAGACCAGAAAACATAGTACTAAAAGAAATGTCATTATACATTAGTCCAAACCCATAGAATGTACACCAAGAATGAGCCCTCACGTAAACTATGGACTTTGAGTGATAATGATGTGTCTGTGTAGGTTCATGGATTCTAAAAATGTCCCAGGTCTGGTGCTGGACGGTGAGAGTAGGGAAGTGTGTGTGTGTGTGTGTGTGTGTGTGTGTGTGTGTGTGTGTGTGTGTTGGTGAGAGTCAGGGGCATATGAGAACTGCGTATTTCTCGCTAAATTTTTCTATGAAGCTAAAATGCTCTAAAAAACTAATTCTAAAGAAAGGATAAGGGCCGGCTCGGTGGGAGCCGGCTCAGGTGGTTGGAGTTCCGTGCTCCTAACACCGAGGTGGCCGGTTCGATTCCCACGTGGGCCAGTGAGCTGCGCCCTCTATAGCTAAGGTTAGGAACAACAGCTCTCCCTGGAGCTGGGCTGAGGTGAGCAGCCAGAGGTTGGCGTCAGTGGCCATGGGCGGTTGTGTGCTGCTGCAGGCTGCTGTGCTTCCGTGGGCTACTGTGTGCTCCATGAGTGGTCAGTGGCCAGCACGAGTGGCCAGCAGCCGGCGAGAGCTGCCAGGAGTTGCCATGAGCGGCTGACCGACGACTGGCAACCGACTGCCTCAGCAAGGGGGAGCGCAAGGCTCGTAATACCAGCATGGGCCGGGGAGCTGGGTCCTACAACTAGACTGAGAAACAACAGCTTGAACCATAGTGGGGGAGAAGGGGAAGAAAGAGGGGAATAAAAGGAAAGGATAAGAGCAGTATGAAGAGGAGGAAGAAGGAACAGTGGATGACAGCCTATCTCAGTGGCATCACCTCTGAAGTTTTTCCTCCTCCCTCTACCCTCTCTATCCTGGCAAAAGAATTGTTCCTTTTTCTGTTTGCACTGTGTTCTTATTCCTACTTCTCTCACAATTCCTATCACTTTATTATATTTGTATGAGGTCTCTTAGGAAAAGATTCTATTTACAGGGCCGATAAGAATAAATAATCAGGCGTCTCTGCTCAAGACTAGATCTACCCTAAGGATTTGACAGTTCTTGCTCTCACCCTGTCTCCAGAGGCTAAGGGATCAATAGCTCAGCACACTGTCACCTATCTCAACCTTTGGGGAGTATCATGGACTGAATGTTTGGATTCCCCCCAAAATTCATTTGTTGAAACCCCAAACCCAGTGTGATGCTCTTAGGAGATGGGGCTTTTGGGAAGTGATTAGGTCATTAGGGTGGAGCCCTCATGACTGGGATAGTGCCCTTAGGAAAGAGACCCCAGAAGGCTCCCTCACCCCCTTTTTTACCACGTGAGATGGTGGGGAGAAGACAGCTGTCTATGAACCAGAAAGTGGGCCTCACCAAACGCTGAATCTGCTGGTGCCTTGATCTTGGACTCCCAGCCTCTGGAACTATTGGAAATAAATGTTTGTTATTTGAGCGCCCTGGTCTATGGTAGCTTCATTATATTAGAGCAGCCTGAAATGACAAAGATAGGGATTCCTCCAGCTGCTAGGGAATTGATGTAGACATCAGGGGCGGTCTGTATCTTAGAGTAAGAAGGAGTGGGGTCCAAATACAAAAAAATAAAAGATTGAAATAAAAAGAGAAGATACTCAATTTTGAAAATACTGGATTGGTATGACAAAAGCTGTGTGTGTGTGTGTGTGTGTGTGTGTGTGTGTGTGTGTAGCATGTCCTGAAAGTGTTTGTGCAGTTTAAGTTTCACTAACTTCAGAGAAGTAAGTGCTACAGACTTACCCCCAGATCATTTGAAGGTTTAATTATTTACATTTATTTTATACTGATTTCAGTTTTGTGAATGTTGAATAATGGATGATTCATTTTAATTATTTCAGTCAGCCCCTCTGATTGAACAGAGTAAAGGCTAACTGAAACAAAAACTAAAATTTGTTATTCAAGTTATACTTAGAAAACTAAGTATAAAAGAACTTGAAGTTCTATATCTGGGGTCATGTAAGGCAAAACATTCTGTAGGAAGGATGGATTTGAGGACGTACGAGTATGTGATCCTGCGTGTAAGTGTCCGGGTACAAGCAAACGTTGCAGGCAGAATCAGACTATCAAGGCCATGGATGTGGTAAGCCCCAAGCCAAGGTCTCCACACAGTAAAGGGGGACCCAGACAATATCTGGGTTACAGATGGTAACAAGCAGCAATGATTTACACTTCACTAAGGTAAATATATGATATGATGAAAGATGGGGTGGAAATAGGATGGCAGGGGAGGGCAGAGGCACCTAGAGACCCAAGAAGGGTGGAGGATCTGCTGGGCTGGGGGGTGGGTGAGGTGCTGTGTCAAAGTCCTTTGCGACTCATCAGTGGTCTGTGATGCAGGCCTGGCAATAAAGTCAGAGTCTGCACGCTCAGAGCTCAGTTGCCTCAGGCAGCTGGGCAATTCAGATAATGGAAGTCCCACAATGGAATACATTCTCATTTCTGAAAAGCCTTATTGACATTTGTCTGAGCTTTGGCTCAAATACTTTACAGATTATCCTCAACTGTCTGTACGGGTTGTGGTCATTCCTTCTGTTCCTGTGCTACCTGATGGGGACTCCATCTTTACCACCTGTCTGAGAAAACAAAAACGTCCCAAAGGTAAGGAACCCTGAACAACCGCATCAGAGTATCCTCATTTTTTTTATTATTAGTTTCAGGTGCACAAAGCAATGTAATAGACATCCCCCTCACAAAGTGATAACCTCCCTCCCACAATCTACTACCCTCTGACATCATATGGAGCTTTACAATTCCACTGACTCCATTCCTTATGCTGAGTGCACATCTTGTGAAGATATATATACACACATATATAATAAGCCATAATGCATCTTTTGGAGCAAAAATTAATATAAGACCCAGTCTTATGTTCAGGGAAATACAGTAGTGCTTATTTTATATTACAAGCTTCCTGAAAAATCATGCTAGGGCTTATTTTCCAGTGAGGTCTTATTTTGGGGGAAACATGAATAATGAATAAATAATAAATGAAATAATAATAAATGTCAGCTATTATTTTATATATGTAAATTATATATTATTTTATATATGTAAAATAATAGTTGACAGCATTATTATTCAGCTTCAGGTGTACACTGCAGTAGTCAGGCACCTACACCGTCCACTAAGAGGTCTCCCTAATAAGGTATAAGAGTTTCCTTATTTTTGTTCCATTTCTAGTCCCACCTTTTAAAATGACCATGATTGGCTCAGAGTAACACCTGCGGTGGGGACTCTGAGGAGAGGATAGAACATCCTTCTAGGAGAAGGCAGGCCTAGGGGTTCAGCTGGGACTGTTTCCTTGGAAGCTCACAGACTATCTGGGTGTGGGGGAGGATCCCAGGATCAAACCCCAAACAGTGATTTCCTGGCCCTGGCTTGTGTTACATAGAGGTTGGGATCTCTGCAGGAGAACAGAGTCCCCAGCACTTCATCAGGAGTCATAGTCCCACGTCAGGCATCACCCCACCGAGCCTTCCTCTGTGTTGTGCTGATCAGGAGAGCAGTGCTGAGCCTCTGAGAACCTCTGAGCAGGGGCTGGAGCCTGAGTTCTGCCCCAGGTTACAGAGTCCTGTCTGAGGGAACAGAGATGGGACTGTTGGCCTCAGATTCTCCGCCCTCCTTGAGCAGAGGACTTCTGACTGACAATACCAAGTGTGGACCTCGTAGACAAAATCCTGCTTTGAGATTTTCAAAGGAAAATGCCCCTTCGAGGCAGCTGTCCATGTCTTCATGGAGACGGCGTGACAGCAGCATGCTCAGCCTCCGACCTGGCTCGTCCTCTCCCTGTCACCTCGCATGTGGGCCAGGAAGGACAGGGGGCCCTGAGTCAGTCACCCTGTGGCACTCAAAGTCCCCCAGCAACAACACCCGTGCTCCAAGATCCTCAATCGTCAGACTGTAAGGAGCAGCTCTCTCCTGAGTTACAGTCTGAAATAGAGACCAGGGTGCGTCGCCAGGCCCAAGGCCAACGCACTGACATGTCCCTTGTCTCCGATGGCTTGACTTACAGCCTCCCTGACTTATACTGAGCATGTGATCAGTGTGGACATGAGAGCTTCCCACGTGCTGCACGTTTGTGTGGAGGCCCAAGGAGTCAGGCTGTAGGAGCAGCGACAGCCTCAGCTCCGTAAGCACGTCTTCAGGTGGTGTCAGAGGAATCTTTTCCCACACACTCAAAACAGAGTGAGCCCTCAATGCCCTGAACCAGAGAGCTCGGTGGAGGCAATCCAGGGTTTGGAACATCCCCACCTGGACAGCAGAGCATTTGTGCTCAGGACATGGCATCAGAGGAGATGCTTGGGAACAAGTCTTCCCAGACCCTGCCACAGAAGGGGCAGTCTCCTCCTCAAATACCTTTCAGGAAAAAAATGATGGGCTGTTTTCAGTGCCTTAATCCTGGGAGCATACGGTGCATGAAAAAGCAAGAAAATTCCCAGGACAAGGGCATTCCCATATCATCTACACAGAGCAGAGGCTCTGATCAAAGTACAGCTGTCTTCATTGGGACAACCAAAGGTCACAAAGTGAAGACACGCATTGGGAAGTTCCTACAGGAGAAACTGGGGTGCCAGCGTATAACAGTTATCCCCTTCTCTGAAGAGCCCCTTCCTTTCCCAGTGAAGTCCTGGAATGCTCAGCAGAAGTCGCAAGTATGAGCCCAGGCAGGGCCCATCCAGGGGCAGCTCTCATGTCAGACGCACCCCAACCAGGGCCCCCAGGGAGCCTGGGCCCCACCCAAGCCCCACCTGCAGGGGTCACGCTCAACAGGACCCTCAGGCTGCTCTCACCCCTTCTGAGGGCACTGCTTTCAGACGTGTATCTCAACTATTCAGAGGTAAAACCACTGTCCATAATTCACAGGAAAAACATTTCCCCACCCCCGAATAATCTCTCTTGTGGAGAATATTGATTCTCCCAACACATGTTTCCCCGATAGTGATGATGTCTTTTCTGTGTACTGTATCGGGGGCATGGGTTTTGGGTAACTGAGGGCTTGTGCTTAGGGACAGAAAGCAGTTAGTTCATCTCTTACTGAGTGCTTCCTTTGGCTTCTAAAAGGTGACCAGCCCCCTGGAGAGCTAGTTGAGAAAGAGATATCATGTGGCCCCCAAAAGCCCATTTTGTCCCTGACAAAGTGTGAGGAGATGGGCTGTGTCTCCTGCCTCTTAGCTTAGCCTTAATGACCACGTATAGTAACCCACACCTTCCCCCTCAGGGAATGCTTTCTATCCTTTAGGGTGGTGGGGAAGACAGGCTTTCTATACCTGAAGAGGGCCCGGAACAGTACATTTTGAGGAAACATCAGTGAAGAAGAAACAGCGGCGTGGTCATTATGGAGAAATCAGTAATCAGAGGATCTCAGGGCGGGTGACCCCTCAGTGAATGCGTTTGGTGGGGGGGGATATTACTACAGTGGATCCTGGGCTGGTTGGGGTGGGGGCCGGGAAGAGCATAGATGCAGCTTATAAGTCTGTCTCGTGGGTCATGTTACTGTGTTGGGAAAGCATCCTTTAAAGTCCACACTGAAGTTTCCTTACTGGAAAGTCACCTTGGAGAAGGGGTTCCCGCCCCTGGGTATTTCTTCAGGTGGTTGGATTGATGATATTTTTTTAGCAGAGCAAAAGCATCGCTCAGCTGTTAGTGGTAGGAATGTTGACCAGGCAGCTACCTACGGTCCAAGGTAAAATGCAGCTGAAAGTACGGAAAAGATGCCTTAGAGTGAGTGGGAAAGTAAGAAGAAAGGAAAGGGAGAGAACGAATTTGCTAGTGGAACAAAGGTCTGTGTGTCATCATCCCCGCACTGGGACCCTGCCTTGCTCCCAGCTTCCTCAGTCTGACCCAAGCTCCACCTGCCTGAGGCTGATCAGAGCACCAGAGAGCGTGCTGGTGCCTTAGACCAAAAAACACGGGGCTGTTGTTTGAGTAGTAAAACAATGTTTGCAGGGATGTCATCAGGCATGGCATCCCTGTATTTGGAGAAGGTGATCTTGGTGCCTTCCTTCCATCTGTGCTTGATGCAAATGTACATGATCTTGCCCTTAGCATGCACCATTCAGCTCTGAGGATGGAATGTCACCTTTGATATTCATGGCCCTGGTGGAGCCATAATAAATCTCCCCCAGAACATCTGCAGCTCCTGAATCAGACGTGAGTCCTAAACCATGCACAAGGATTGCAGATATTTAGGGTTCATCATGGACCTCCATGGAATGCTCTTTTTTGACCCAAACTTACGATAGCACAGATACCCATCCTTACAATAGGGGTCTGGAGGGAATGCATCTCAACTTGTATAGGCTGTGACTCAAAAAATAGGATGAATGTCCTGGAGGGCACTTGGGGTTTTTCTAGAAAGGCTATGAATACCCAGTGTTAAAAAAAAAAAAATGTAAAACAGATGTCCACCACAGCCCTCTCTCACTACCTGACTTGTATCTTCTCGTCCAGAGTTATGTCATTGACCCTACAGCATCACAGATAGAATGCAGATTCTGTGGAGGTCCTAGTTCGGAAATAAGGTGAGATGGGGCCCAGAGCCTGGAACTTAAAGAGGTGGGGAGATATTGGATGGCGCTAACATCCATGTGGATAGACCAAGGTAGACCAGATGGTCTGTCAGTTAACCAACACTTCAAAAGCTTCACTGTAAGTGGGACCCTTCCAATACACTTTAATCCCTTTTGTCTGGAAAAAAAAGCCTATCTCTCTGCCTTTTCCAGAAATTCCTTCATATAAGTAACTGATCACTGATGGATCAATTCTCACATTGTAGTCTACCGGTGCCCTGATAAATTGAGCCCATACACTACCTGGAAATAATTCACTCAGTCCACAAATAATTATTCTATGCTAACTAACATGAAGAAAACAAATGGACCCAAGGTCACTATTTCCTTAGTGAATGCTCTCTCTGATGTACTCAAATCTACTTCAAATGTCCTTTCATTTTCCTCAAACTGAGGCCATCTTTGTGTGCTCAGCAGACATACTGGACCCCTGTTCACAGAGGAGCTAGAAGCCACGTGATGGGGACTGTTCATCAAAACACTCTCCTATTCCTCCATATCTTCTTTCTTCCTGTTATATGGAAAGAGATTTCCTTCCCAACCTCAAAGGAATGACACTTCCTGAAATCTCCTTACTGAGAGATAGTTGAACTCTAGATTTGATGGAGTGATGCACTCTGGTCAGGTAGCCTTTTGCCCTCTCCCTCTCCTTAGAGGCGCCCAACATCTTTCATTTTTTAAAGCTTTTTATTACAGAAATGTTTAAATACAAGAGCAGATAGAAGAATATATCTCCCCATGTACCCTCACCCAACTTTCACAGTTATCATCTGGCGTGTGGGATGCATTCCATTTTTACACCACAATCAAGTGAAAAAAGCCCATTGAAGCATCTTGCCATCTACCTTTCAATCATATGCTATGTGCCCTGTCAAAGTATCTCACATTTCCCTAATATTTATCACCCGTGGAACACACGTAAACACCACAGACGTAAACCTCCTTGGTGGCAAGAAAGCATTGTGCTTCCAGAGCTTCGGCAATCAGTCCAGTTCTGCCTTTTACTCCACCATGAGGACTAATTTCAGTGAATTTCCCCCTCAAGTGCACCCAAGAAGTAATCTTACAGAGCAAACCCAGTGCATGGTATTGTTGTCCCTTAATCCCACAGTAACTATACTAACATGTAAAAAGGATAGACCCTGAAATCTATGCATGTTGATAAGGACTTGGGATCGCTACACACGTACATGTTTTCAATTATTTAGAAGAAATGTTTTCCTGTTCAACATTAGAAATGAGCTATTGTGTTTTGAGTTAAATACAGTAGATCAGACACACTTATCTCCTCTTCTTCCCAAAAAGCCGTGAAAAGTAAACGATGAGAAGATGCTCAACATCATTAGCCATCAGGGAAATGCAAATCAGAACCACTATGAGACAGCACTGCACTCCCACAAATGACTGGAATCAAAAAGTCACATAATAAGTGTCCCTGAGAATGTGGAGAAAGTGGAACCCTCGTGCACTGCTGGTGGGAATGAACAACGGTGCAGCCACTTGGGAAACAGTCTGGCAGTTCCTCAAAATGGTCACCATGGAGTTACCATATGACCCAGCAACCACTTCTAAGTATATAGTCAAGAGAAATGAAAGCATGTCCACTTGAAACTTATAACAAATATTCTTAGCAGTATTATTCATAGAGTCAAAGGCTGGAAATAACCAAAATGTCCACCAACCCACTAACCGATGAATGGGTAAATAAAATATGGAGTATCCATACAATGCAACGTTGTGGCAATGAAAAATACTGGTACATGCTAAAGCACGGATGAACCTTGAAAACATTGTGTTAAGCGAATGAAGCCAGTCACAAATGACCGCGTACGATCCCATTGCTATGAAATGTCCACATAAATCTACAAAGTAGATTAGCAGTTGCTAAGGATTGGCGGGAGGAGGGAAGACTTGGATGGTAGCTAAAGGTAACGCGGTTTCTTTTTGAAGTCATGAGTATTTTAACATTGTGATGAAGCACAGGCCTGTGAATATAGGAAAAATCAGGGAATAACACTCTTTAAATGGGTGAATTGTGTGGTATGTAAAGTATAATTTCAATAAAGCTGCTAAAACAAGTAAAGGATTTTAAAAGACTAAGTGCTTGAGCATGACAAGAAGGGAGGAGGGTAGGACAAAAGACGCCAACGAATTTTTGGAAGATGGAAATCCCTGGAGGAGTGGTAAGTGACGAGCAGAGCAGAGGAAGTGCTGGCAAACCATTTCACACCACAAAACTCAGAAGACGGACAATCCGTTTGCATCAGGAAAGAGATAAATTAGGGATTCCAACCTGTAAACGTCTTCAATTTATTGTTTGTTTTAAACCACGTATAAATTTTTTAAAAAATTTGGAGGGGAGGGAGTGCTCCAGTAGTTTGTGAAATCCTGTGGCAATGTTAGAATGCTTCAAATGTGCAGAAAATCCCAGGTTTCTCGCCTGAGACAGGACCCAAGGCAACAGTTGCAAGTTGCATTGCATGTTTCTGGGGTCTGGGTGTGGTGGCGAGGTTAGCTGTGGGTTTCAAAGGCAGAAATCTCAAGGGTCAGGTAAAAACAACTTTCTAAAAAGTGAATGGTCCATTTAAAAATGTACTTCAAAATAAACTTGTGGAAAATTTGTATGGATGGTAAAACCATAAACTGTTTATCCATATTTATCTACTAATATTTTGACTCTCCTGCGTCGCTCTCTGTTTCTGCCTCCTTCCTTCCCTCCTTCCCATGTCTGTCTCTATGTGAACACACACACATACATGCATGAAAACTATGCACACATTCCTGAATATCCGAGAATATATTTCATGCATCATGCACTTTCTCCTTGAGTATTTCATTGTACATTTCTTAAGAAAAAGCAGTCTCTTGTATACAGTACAGTTATTCCTTTCAGTAAATGTAACATTTGGCATTAGACTTTTATTATAACGAATCTCCTATTCATACGCTATTTTGAGCAATTTATCGAGTAATGTCCTTTGTGACTGTTTTTAAACCTCCATCAGAGGAGCCAGTCTAGAATCGCATATTGCATTTAGTTGTTCTGTGTCTTTAGTCTCCTTTCATCTGGATCAGTTTCTCAGCCTTTCTTTTTCATAACAAGGCCATTTTTGAAGAATATATTCAATATGTCGTTTTTATACCCTGTCTCACCTGGAAATTTCTTGGTGAAGCCTATCATACTTAGCCTTTAAATGATGTTTTTACAGTTGTGAGTCCTAGGGACCTTAGGACAGTCAGAACCAGGCTTGGTGTGAAAAAGTACCAGAGATGCAGAGATATGCGGAGGGATTTTTCTGAACAGAGACACCTCCAGCCATCACAGGAGGGCATGAGGAGGGGCTGGCCTTGAGGTGCACCTTCCTACTGAGTGGAGACAATGGGGAGGCTGGAGGAGAAGGCAAAGAAAGGAGCTGTCATTCCTGGAAAACCTTCCTCATACGGGAAGGAAAGGTTTGGGTGTCTGTGGCCAAGACTGATTCATGGGACTCAGAGAGGGAATGCAGGCAAAGAAAGGGAAAAAATGACCGAGGGCTTCAGTTCGGCAGTTCATAATCTAAATAATGAAGCTGTAGGGGTTATAACCACAAAATAACTAGCTGGCATTGGAGAGATGAAACAAATACATATGCACCATCCACAACATTACATTTGGGGTGTGTGTGGGTTTATTTTTATTTTTATTTTTATTTTTATTTTTTATTTTTATTTTTTTTTTTGGTTTATTTTTATTTTTAAGATGAAATAGATCTATAGGTACAGACATGAAAGGATGTTGAGGTTGGATTTTTAAATGAAAAAAGTACGTTGTAGATCTTCTCTTGAAAAAAATGAATAATATGCACATATATTTTTTCAAACAAGTGTTTTGGATTTCTTTGGATTAATACCCAGGAGTGCAATTGCTGGGCCATGAGGTAGTTCTATTTTTAATTTTTTCAGGAACCTCCGCCTTATTTTCCATAGTGGCTACTCCAGTTTGCAATCCCACCAACAATGCATACGGGTCCTTTTTCTCCACATCCTCACCAGCACTTGTGATTTGTTGATTTACTGATGACAGCCATTTTGACAAGAATGAGCTGGTATCTCGTTGTGGTTTTTTATTTGTATTTCCCTGATGATTAGTAACATTGAACATCTTTTCACCTGTCTATTGGCCATCTGTATATCCTCTTTGTATAGAAATGTCTATACAAGTCCTCTGCCCATTTTTAAATGGGATTGTTTGGGGTTTTTGGTGTTGAGTGGTATGAGTTTTTTGTTTTTTTCATAAATTTTGGCTATTAACCCCTTATCACATGTATCATTGGCAAACACCTTTTCCCATCCGTAGGATGTTGTTTTGTTCTGTTGATCATTTCCATTGCTGTGAAAAAGCTTTTTACTAGTCTGATGTTGTCCCATTTGTTTATTTTTACTTCCGTTTCACTTGCCCATCTGGTCCAGTACTTTTGCTTTTGGGAAGGTTTTGGATGATTCAATTTCGTTACTGGTGATCGGTCAGTTTAGATTTTTCTAGTTCTTCATGGTTCAGCCTTGGAAGGCTATATGTTTCTAAGAACTTGTCCATTTCTTCTAGGTTATTGAATTTGGTGTCATATAGTCCTACATAGTATTCTTGCATGATCCTTTGTATTTTTGTGGTGTCTGTGATAACCTCCCCTTTTTCATTTCTGATTTTATTAATTAGTGTCTTCTCTCTTTTTATCTTAGTGAGTATAGCCAGGGGTTTGTTGATTTTGTTAATCTTTTCAAAGTACCAGCTCTTTGTCACATTAATTTTTTCTATTGTCTTTTTGTTCTCTATTTCATTTAGTTCTGCTCTGATTTTTGTTATTTCCTTTCTTCTGCTGACCTTGGGTTTCACTGTTCTTCTTCCTCTAGTTCTTCAAGGTGTAACATGAGGTTATTTATTTGGGATTTTTCTTGTTTCTTGAGATAGGCCTGTAATGATATAAATTTCCCTCTTAAAACTGCTTTCGCTGCATCCCAAACATTTTGGTAGGATGTATTTTCATTGTCATTTGTTTCTATTTATCTTTTGATCTCTCCTCTAATATCTTCTTTGACCCAGTCGTTCTTTAAAAGTATGTTGTTTAATCTCCATGTATTTGTGTTTTTTCCTGCTTTCTTTTCACAGTTGGTATCCGATTTCAAAGCCTTGTGATCAGAGAATATGCTTGGTATGATTTCAATCTTCTTAAATTTGCTGAGGCTCATTCTATGTCCCAATATATGATCTATTCTTGAGAATGTTCCATGTACACTCGAAAAGAATGTATAGTCTGATGTTTTAGGATGAAGTGCTCCATATATGTCAATTATGTCCATTTCATCTAATGTGTCCTTTAGGGCTGCTATTTTTTTATTTATTTTCTGTTTGGATGATCTATCCATAGCTGTCAATGATGTATTTAAGTCCCCTAGTATAATTGTGCTTTGGTCAATTTCTCCCTTTAGTTCTGTTAGTAGTTGCTTGCTATATTTCGGTACTCACTGTTCGGGGACATAAATACTGATGACTGTTATGTCTTCTTATTGTATAGTCCCCCTTACCATGATGAAATGTCCGTGTTTGTCTCTTGCTATCTTTTTCACCTGAAGTCTGTTTCATCTGATATCATTATGTATACACCTGATTTTCTCTGGGTACCATTTGCTTGGAGTGTCAATTTCCACCTTTTCACTTTGAATCTATGCTTTTCCTTGTACTGAGATGTGTCTCTTGGTGACACCATGTGGTTGGGTTTATTTTATTGGTCCAATCTACTACTCTATGACTATTTATTGGTGAGTTCAGTCCATTTACATTTAGGGTGATTATTGATATGTGAGGATTTCCTGTCATTCTATCTTTAGTTTTCTGGTAAGGCTGTGTCTCCATTGTTTCTTTGATTTTTAGTTGTTGTCTGTTATTTCTGTGTGGTGGTATTCTATGATGTTGCCCTCTGTTTCTTTTTTTATTACAGTATATATTTCAGTTCTGAGGTGTTTTTTTTTTTGAGTGGTTACCCTTAAGTTCATGCAAAAGAAAGTTTCATATTTTGAGTATTCCATTTTCTTCAGTACGTTTACTTTCTCCATTCCCATATTCTGGTTCAGGCATTTACTCTCCCCCTTTTTATGTTGCCACAAATTGTCCCTGTTGATGGTGGTCGAATAGCCTCCTTTAGTATTTCTTGTAGTGCAGATAGTGTATTAGAACATTCCCTCAGCTTCTGTATGTCTGCAAATGTCTTTATTCCTCCTTCATATGTAAAGGATACCTTTGCTGGATATATTATTCTTGTCTCATAATTTCTCTCTTTCAATAGTTTGAATATTTGGTTCCACTCTCTCCTGGCTTGTAGAGTTTCTGCTGAAAAATCTGATAATAATCTAATTGGCTATCCTTTGTAGGTTACCATCTTCTTTTCCTTGGCTGCCTTGAGGATTCTTTCTTTGTTGTTGATTTTAGACAACTTCAATACAACGTGCCTTGGAGAAGGCCTGTTGGGATTGAGGTAATTAGGTGTTCTATTTGCTTCTTGGAATCGAGGATCCAGTTCTGTCCACATGCTTGGGAAGTTCTCATCAACAATTTGTTTGAAAATATTCTCTCTTTCCTTCTCTCTTTCTTCTCCTTCTGGTATGTCCATTATTCTTATATTGATATTTCTGATAGTGTCAGGAAGTTCTTGTAGAATACTTTCATTTTTTTTAAGTCTCAAGTCTCTTTCTTCTTCCATCTGTGTAATTTCCAGGTTTCTATCTTCGATGTCACTGATTCTTTCCTCCATTTGGTCAACTCTACTACCTAAGCTGGTTATTTCATTTTTAAGTTCTCTTATTGAGTTCTTAATTTCCAGAAATTCCATTTGGTTCTTTTTTAAAATTTCAATCTCTTTTATAAAATGCTCATGTTGTTCTTTGATTGTGTTTCTGAGTTCATTAAATTGCCTTTCTGTGTTTTCTTGCATCTCTTTGAGGTTTTTCAGAACGCCAATTTTGAATTCTCTGTCATTTAAGTCACACATTTCCATATCTTTAAGTTCCTTTTCTGGAGACTTTTCACTTTCTTTCTGAGCTGTCTTGTTGCCTTGGTTATTCATGGCAATTACTGATTTATTATTTCTCTTCCTAGACATCTACAGGAATGGCTTCTGCAACAGGTTGGTAGGTAGAGGTCTTTCTTTTGTTTTCCAATACTTGTTGGTAGAATGTTTTATTTTCTCTCCTACTGCAGTCTTTTTTTTTTCCCTCTCACACGGTAGTCCTATGTTTTCTCTGCACTATGCCAGCTTTTCACACAATGGGGACATTCCCTGGGAGATGGGCTTCTCCTTTGTTAATAGTTCGTCTGGGTCACAGGGCGCAGTGTCCGTGTGGGTATGTGGAGAGCTTTTGAAGTTCCAAAGCTCTTTCTGCACCAGATTCAGAGCCGTATGTTTCAGCAGTTCTGTTTACTCCTGAAGGAATCCGCCCAGATAGGTGATTCCAGGGGCTGGGTGAGTTGTGAGAGGTGGTCCAGAGCAATGGCGGCGACCACCACCATAGCCGGTTCTGCTTCCATAGCTCCCTCCACTTTGCCGGAACTAGCTGGGCTGCGAATCTGTGTCTGCAGTCCACAGTTCTCAGAACAGCAAACATTCTTTTCTTTTGATCTTTTGACACTGCTACTGTTCTGCTTCTAGCACCGGGCAGGTGGGGGCGGGGTGAGCTCTGGGAGGGTAGGGAGGGGGCGGCTAGTCTCAGTGCCTAAGGCTTCCATTCTCTGCTCGGCAGTGAGGGCTTACACCACCGTTTTCAGCCTTCTTCCCTCAGTCTTTTCTCCGAGGTCTGCCGTGAGCGTTGGGTTCAGCCGTGTTATATGCTGCCCCCTCAGCCCTGTGGGCCGTAAGCAGAGCCCTAGCAGTCGGAGTTCTTCCCTCTCCCGCAGCTGCGATCGTTCTGGGATGCAGCGAGCTCAGAGCACTGAGTTAGGTCTATGTCCTGTGCCCGTCCAGCTCTGTCTCCACACTTCTCCCTTACTTCCTCCCCCCACTCGCGTGATTGTCCCACGTTTAGGTGAATTCAGTAGTGGGTCTCTTCTTCTTGCCTGTCTGCTGTGCTGGGAGTCCTTTGTGGAGTTTTATTGTTCGAGTAGTTGTAAATTCCAGGGGAGCTTTACATAGGCTCACCTCACGCCACCATTTTCATGACGTCTCTACTCCATGTCTTGATTGGAGCATCTAATCCATTACATTTAAAATGATTATTGATAGGTTCATAGTTATTGCTATTTTATTATTCATATTTCTGGTCCTTGTTAGTTAATTTTCTCCTTTCTTCTACTTAAAGAAGTCCTTTTAACATTTCCTGTAATACTGGCTCATTGTTATGAATTCCTTTAGCTTTTCCTTTTCTCAGAAACTCTTTATCTCTCCTTCAATTTTTTCTTTTTTAAAATTTTATTGGGGAAGGGGAACAGGATTTTATTGGGGAATAGTGTGTACTTCCAGGACTTTTTTCCAAGTCAAGTTGTCCTTTCAATCTTAGTTGTGGAGGGTGCAGCTCAGCTCCAGGTCCAGTTGCCATTGTTAGTTGCATGGGGCACAGCCCACCATCCCTTGTGGGACTCGAGGAGTTGAACGAGCAACCTTGTGTTTGAGAGCTCACTGGCCCATGTGGGAATCGAACCAGCAGCCTTCGGAGTTAGGAACACGGAGCTCCAACTGCCTGAGGCCGGCCCCTCTCCTTCAATTTTAAATGATAGTCTTGCTGGATAGAGCAGTCTTGGTTGTAGGCCCTTGTTTTTCATTACTTTGAGTATTTCCTGCCACTCCCTCTGGCCTGCAAAGTTTCTTTAGAAAAACTGCTCATAGTCTTATTGAAGTTCCATTGTAACTAGCTGTCTTTCTCTTGTTGATTTTAGGATTCTCTCTTTGTCTTTAACCTCTGGCATTTTAACTATGATGTGTCTTGTTGGGAGCTTATTTGGGTTTATCTTGTTTGGAACTCTATGCTTCCTGGGCTTGTATGTCAATTTCCTTCACCAGGTTAGCAAAGTCAACTGTCATTATTTCTTCAAATAAGTTCTCAATTTTTTGTTCTCTCTCTTCTTCTGGTACCCCTGGATGTGGATGTTGTTGCACTTTATGTTGTCCCAAAGATCTCTTAAACTATCTTCATTGGTTTTTATTCTGTTTTGTTGTTGTCCTGATTGTGTGTATTCTGCTACCTTATTTTCTAAATCACTGATTCAGTCCTCTGTTTCATCTAATCTGCTGCTGATTCCTACTAGTGTATTCTTCATTTCAGTTGTATTCTTTATTTCTGACTGGTTCCTTTTTATGTTTAAATGGCCTTCTTTATGTTTACTATCTCTTTGTTGAAATTCTCACTAAGTTCCTTAAGCATTCTTATGACCAGTGTTTTAAACTCTGTCTCTTGTAGGTGGGTTGCCTCCATTTCATTTAGTTCTATTTCTGGAAGATTTTCCCTGTTTGTTTGCTTTTTATTATTTATTATTATTATGTAGGACATTTGTCTTTGTTTCCTCATTCTGGCTACCTCTCTGTGTTTGCTTCTATGTATTATGTATTATGTAGATCTCTTATGTCTCTCAGTCTTTGCTGGTTGGACTTATGTAGTATGTATCCTGTGTGGTCCAATGGCACAGTCTCCCTAATCTCCTGTGAGTGTTTTCCAGGAGTGTCCCTTGAGTGTGTTGCATGTATTATCTTGTATTTGAGCCTTGATGGCTTTTGGTACATCTGTGGGTGGCATTGACTCCCATTCTTACTGACTGAGAATTGGTTATGCCCACACTCTATGAGCCGCTGTTTGGGGGCTGACCCCTCACAGGGGGATCTGCCCCAACAGGCTATTGCACCTTTTGAGACCACCCTTTGGGTGTGCTGCTTGTGGGGCTAACCAACTAGTTCTCTAATGTGGTCTGAAGCCGGCCCCTGGTTGTGTTGCTTCTGGTGTCTCTTGGGATGAGGTCCTTTGCAGTCCAATTTCAGCCTTGCTTGTGACCAGTCTGGGGCTACCTGGTAGGTGCCACAAAGCCATATGTGGTTGGTAAAATTAATTTGTTTGTAAAAAAAAAAAAAGCCTAGTCTTACTAAACATAGCTTGATTATTTATATAAATGTAGTAAGAATAGTGATTCTATGCATATTCTCAAATAGGACATTTCAGTCAAAGATTTTGTAAGTTATTGTTAGCTTAAAAAAGAAGGAAAAGGTTTTTTGTTAAATCTGGTAAACAAAATATAATGTTATATGAGAGTTTGATTTTGTCAGTAATATTCACTTGTCACTAATATTTCCTATTTAAAAAAATATCTATTTACTTTGATTCTACTCTATTAGAAAACATATTTTACAATAAAAGTAAGGAATGGGAATCTGTAGGAAGCTCATGCTGACCTTCTCAGGACCAGTTTCTATCTATAGAGTCAAAGCTCTGCACAATGTTGTCACCTCCTTGAAAGATTTCCCAAAGGAGTCTGAAAGAGTTCAAAAGGAAAAGAAGCATCTGTAAACCTAACTTTTTTTTTTCAGAAAAGCACTGAAGTGAAATAATGAGGCACACCTGGAATTTGCTGAGAAGAAAGGATGGAGTTGTGACGCAGCACATAGTTTACCTTGCTGTCTCTGATTCTGTGAGCAGTTGTTAGGCAGTGATGGATTGAATGCTTATAAAGGCAGTGCCGTACTTTGCTCCCAGAGATGTTAATTACTGGTGCGTCGTGGATTGGGAATGTAGAATTGGTAGCCATTATTCATTAGTCCACGTGATAAATTACTCTTGACATGTCACTCATTGAGTAAATATGTATTGAGTATTTGTTGCCTTCAATGGGAAACTAAGATGGATAATACAAAACTTCTGCCATTGGCTGAGGTAGCTTGAAGTGTTAAGGAGCAACTTCTTAAGTAGATGTGGCCATAGCAACAAGGCCAGGGTAATTAATTGTTCAGTGGTACTTGGGAAAGCAAGTGAGTTACTGTTTCAATTGGATCTACAAGAAGTAGAAGCAGTTTACCAAGCAGTTAAAAAGAGAGTGAGTCACTATCAGGCAAAGGAACTCAGCAAAGGAAAAGCCACACAGCTGCCGGAGAGCTGGACCCCTGTGGATGGGTGGGAAGACTTGGATGGTTTTCCAGCCAGCAGAGGCTGGAGAAAGCGAAGTTCACTGTGACCGTATGGGCTGGGAAGTGTTTGCTGAAGCAGCCCAGGTGCGGGACTTGTGGTCCCAGGAGGAAATGCTTGCTGGGTCCTCATGGAGCATGCAGGAGAGGTCAAGGTCGTCCCTCACACCCAGGTTGGGGAGAACTTGGAGCCCTCGCCCTGTGGAGAGGGCACACGTTGTGAGGCCAACACACAGCCCTGGTGAATGACTGTGGACTATGGAGAATTGCCTTCCATCCCTGATTTGATGGACTGCTTGACTATTTGGTTGGGAACGTACCACTACATAGTGGAACTGGCGATGTTTACTTCCTGTGTCTTGCCTGGCCGCCAGCAAGACTGTGGTGCAGGAAGACCCCTTGTTGGGCTGGTGGCAGATGCTTGCTTTTTGCAACTGGACCAGCTGCCATCAAGAATATGTAAGCACCTTGGTTGTGAGCCACTGTTGTTCCAGCACAGAACCCTGAGAACCCCTGGCTGTGCCCAGGAAGTAGGTGGACATAGAGGGACACCCCCTGGGACTTTACTTGAAATGGACTGAAACTTTTTCTCGTGAGCTGGGTTCCTGACACAGGGACCCTCACAGAAGACGCTTGTCGCGTAGATTGTGAGGCAAGACCCTGGAGAGGTGGAGCGTGGGGACAGAGTCCAAGAAAGCAGTTTCCAGGCTCTTGACCTCGCGTGGAAAGGTGCTAGCTTGGTTATTAGATGGTCATCAGCTGTAATCAGATGGCCATCTGCTGTGTCTGGGTGGCCATCAGCTGTTACTGGTTAGCCATTAGCCACTAATATACCTGCTGTGGCCACACTAGGGGGTTGGTTGGTTGGTTCGCAGAGAAGCAGACAGTAGATTGCAGATTGTGTTACCCCTGCTTCCTGTATATCTAATGCAGCCGCCAATGGGAAATAGTGGTATGAACCCCCTACCCATGGTTCCGTGGATGTTCCTTTTTGGCCTCACTATATTCTGTGTTCTTGTGCGGGGAGTGGGATGTGAGCCCCTGCATTACATATGTCTACATGGACCAAACAAGAAATAGAGTCTGAATGCTGTTTAAAGTTAATAGATAAACAGTGGAGAAATTGAAACAATTCATGTCAAAAATTAGAAGTAGGTGAAGACAAGTAATATAGCAGGTAAAAACAATAAAGTAAGCTAAAATGGCATCATTAAGAATGTTCAGTCAATGTGTGAAGTCTAAAGAAACAAACTGAAGAACTCAAGAAACAGAGCAAAAACATATTTAGAGCTATGGGAATGACCACTAGAAGAATTAAAAACAATCTCTCTCTCTCTCTCTCTCTCTCTCTCTCTCTCTCTCTCTCTCTTTTTCTCTCATTTTTGGTTAGCTTGTTTGTACTTTGGTTTTGCTGGAGTACAATGTCCAGATATAGAAAGCATCTTTCTGAGGCCTTGTTTATGGAAAATTCCCTTTGCTGTCTCTCACAGAACAAGATTACATTTTCTGGAAATTAAGAAGCTCTAATCTGTTGATATTCTTTCAGTGGTCTGTGCTATAATGTTTTGCTTCCTCTCTTCAATACTGGTTGGACTCAGGGGTGGAGAGAGTTAAGCACATGTGCTCAACCAACTGCATTGAACCAGAAATTCCGGAGGTGTATGTGTGCATGCTTGTGATGCTTTCTCAAAACCAAGGACATTGTTGTTTCAGACGATGTAATCAAAATGGCGGCGTGAGGTGAGCCTCTGTAAAGCTCCCCTAAAATTTACAACTAATCGAACAATAATAACTCCACAAAGGACTTCCTGCACAGCAGACAGGCAAGACGAAGAGGCCCACTACTGAATTCACTAAAGGTGGGAGAATTGTGCGAGCATGGAAAGAGGGAAAGGAGAAGAGCGGAGAGTGAGCCACACAGGCACAAAATACAGACCTAGCTCAGTGCTCCGAGCTCGGTGCATCCCAGAACGATCGCCGCTGTGGGAGAGGGAAGAACTCTGACTGCTAGGGCTCCGCTTACGGTCCAAAGGGCTGAGGGGGCAGCATATAACACGGCTGAACCCAATGCTCATGGCAGAGACCTCGGAGAAAAGACTGACGGAAGAAGGCTGAAAACGGTGGTTTAAGCCCTCACTGCCAAGCAGAGAAATGAAGCCTTAGGCACTGAGACTAGCCTCCTCCTCCCTACCCTCCCAGAGCTCACCCAACCCCCACCTGCCCAGTGCTAGAAGTGGAACAGTAGCAGTGTCAGATCAAAAGAACAGAATATTTGCTCTTCTGAAACTGTGGTCCACAAACACAGATTCGCAGCCCAACTAGTTCTAGCAAAGGAAAGGGATGTGTGGAAGCAGGACCAGCTGTGGTGGTGGTCGCCACCATTGCTCTGGGCCACCTCTCACAACTCACCACGCCCCTGGACCCACCTATCTGGGTGGATCCCTGCAGGAGTAAACAGAACTGCTGAAACATATGGGCTCTGAATCTGGTGCAGAAAGAGCTTTGGAACTTCAGAAGCTCTCCGCATACCCACACGGACACTGCGCCCTGTGATCCAGGCAAACTATTAACTGAGAAGAAGCCCGTCTCCTTGGGAATCCCCACATTGTGTGAGAAGCTGGAATAGTGCAGAGAAAACATAGCACTACTGTGTGAGAGAGGAAAAAAAAGGCTGCAGTAGGAGAGAAAATAAAACATTCTACCAACAAGTATTGGAAAACAAAAGAAAGACCTCTAACTACCAACCTGTTGCAGAAGCCATTCCTGTAGATGTCTAGGAAGAGAAATAATAAATCAGTAATTGCCATGAATAACCAAGGCAACAAGACAGCTTAGAAAGAAAGTGAAAAGTCTCCAGAAAAGGAACTTAAAGATATGGAAATGTGTGACTTAAATGACAGAGAATTCAAAATTGCCATTCTGAAAAACCTCAAAGAGATGCAAAAAAACACAGAAAGGCAATTTAATGAACTCAGAAACACAATCAAAGAACAACATGAGCATTTTATAAAAGAGATCGAAATTTTAAACAAGAACCAAATGGAATTTCTGGAGATTAAGAACTCAATAAGAGAACTTAAGAATGAAATAACCAGCTTAGGTAGTAGAGTTGACCAGATAAAAAAAAGAATCAGTGACATCGAAGATAGAAACCTAGAAATACACAGATTTAAGAAGAAAGAGACTTGAGACTAAAAAGACATGAAAGAACTCTACAATAACTTTCTGACTCTATCAGAAATATCAATATAAGAATAATGGGCATACCAGAAGGAGAAGACAGAGAGAAGGAAACAGAGAATATATTCAAACAAATTGTTGATGAGAACTTCCCAAACTTGTGGACAGAACTGATCCTCGAATCCAAGAAGCAAATAGAACACCTAATTACCTCAATCCCAACAGGCCTTCTCCAAGGCACATTGTATTGATGCTGTCTAAAATCAACGACAAAGAAAGAATCCTCAAGGTAGCCAGGGAAAAGAAGACGGTAACCTACAAAGGAAAGCCCATTAGATTATCATCAGATTTTTCAGCAGAAACTCTACAAGCCAGGAGAGAGTGGAACCAAATATTCAAACTATTGAAAGAGAGAAATTATGAGACAAGAATAATATATCCAGCAAAGATATCCTTTACATATGAAAGAGGAATAAAGACATTTGCAGACATACAGAAGCTGAGGGGATGTTCTAATGCACTACCTGCACTACAAGAAATACTAAAGGAGGCTATTCGACCACCATCAACAGGGACAATTTGTGGCAACATAAAAAAAGGGGAGAGTAAAGCCCTGTGGAATATGGGAATGGAAAAAGTAATATGGGAATGGAGAATATGAGAATGGAGAAAGTAAGCATGCTGAAGAAAATGGAATGCTCTAAATATCAAACTTTCTTTTACATAAACTGAAGGGTAGCCACTCAAAAAAAATCCAGAACTGAAATATATACTGTAATAAAAGAAGAAACAGAGGGAAACATCATAGAATACCACCACACAGAAATAACAGACAACAACTAAAAATCAAAGAAACAATGGAGACACAGCCTTACCAGAAACCTAATATATAGAACGACAGGAAATCCTCACGTATCAATAATCACCCTAAATTAAAATGGATTGAACTCACCAATAAATAGTCATAGAGTAGTAGATTGGCCAATAAACTTAACCCAACCACATGGTGTCTCCAAGAGACACATCTCAGTACAAGGAAAATCATAGCCTCAAAGTGAAAGGGTGGAAATTGACACTCCAAGCAAATGGTACCCAGAGAAAATCAGGTGTTGACATAATGATATCAGATGAAACAGACTTCAGGTGAAAAAGATAGCAGGAGAAAAGACGAACATTTCATCATGGTAAAGGGGACTATACAATAAGAAGACATAACAGTCATCAGTATTTATGTCCCCAAACAGTGAGTACCGAAAATACCAAGCAACTACTAAAAGAACTAAAGGGACAAATTTACCAAAACACAATTATATTAGGGGACTTAAATACATCATTGACAGCTATGGATAGATCATCCAAACAGAAAATAAATAACAAAATAGCAGCCCTAAATGACACATTAGATGAAATGGACATAACTGACATATATAGAACACTTCATCCTAAAACATCAGACTATACATTCTTTTCGAGTGTACCTGGAACATTCTCAAGGTTAGACCATATATTGGGACATAAAATGAGCCTCAGCAAATTCAAGAAAATTGAAATCATACGAAGCACATTCTCTGATCACAAGGCTTTGAAATTGGATATCAACTGTGAAAAGAAAGCAGGAAAAAACACAAATACATGGAGATTAAACAACATACTTTTAAAGAACGACTGGGTCAAAGAAGAAATTAGAGGAGAGATCAAAAGATACATAGAAACAAATGACAATGAAAATACATCCTACCAAAATGTTTGGGATGCAGCGAAAGCAGTTTTAAGAGGGAAATTTATATCATTACAGGCCTATCTCAAAAAACAAGAAAAATCCCAAATAAATAACCTCATGTTACACCTTGAAGAACTAGAGGAAGAAGAACAAGTGAAACCTAAGGTCAGCAGAAGAAAGGAAATAACAAAAATCAGAGCAGAACTAAATGAAATAGAGAACAAAAAGACAATAGAAAAAATTAGTGTGACAAAGAGCTGGTACTTTGAAAAGATTAACAAAATCAACAAACCCCTGGCTACACTCACTAAGATAAAAAGAGAGAAGACACTAATTAATAAAATCAGAAATGAAAAAGGGGAGGTTATCACAGACACCACAGAAATACTAAGGATCATGCAAGAATACTATGTAGGACTATATGACACCAAATTCAATAACCTAGAAGAAATGGACAAGTTCTTAGAAACATATGGCCTTCCAATGCTGAACCATGAAGAACTGGAAAAATCTAAACTGACCGATCACCAGTAACGAAATTGAATCATCCAAAATCTTCCCAAAGCAAAAGTCCTGGACCAGATGGCTTCACTAGTGAATTCTACCAAACCTTCAAACAGGATCTAATCCCAATCCTGCTCAAACTCTTCCAAAAAAATTGAAGAAGAGACAGTACTCCCTGGCTCATTTTATGAGGCCAACATTACCCTGATACCAAAACCTGGTAAGGAAAACACAAAAAAAGAAAGTACAGATCAATATCTCTGATGAATACTGATGCAAAAATCCTAAACAAAATTCTAGCAAATCGAATACATCAATGCATTAAAAAGATTATTCACCACACGACCAAGTGGGGTTCATCCCTGGGGCACAAGGATGGTTCAACATCCGCAAATGCATCAATGTAATACATCACATAAACAAAATAAAGGACAAAAATCATATGATTATATCAATTGATGCAGAAAAAGCATTTGACAAGATACGACATCCATTCATGATTAAAACACTTAATAAAATAGGTATAGAAGGAAAACACCTTAACATAATAAAGGCCATATACGACAATTCTTCAGCTAATCTCATAATTAATGGTGAAAAACTGAAGCCCTTCTCTCTACATTCAGGAAACCGACAGGTCTGTCCCGTATCACCTCTGCTTTTCAACATAGTGATGGAAGTCCTTGCCAGAGCAATCAGGCAAGAGAAAGAAATAAAAGGCATCCAAATTGGGAATGAAGAAGTTAAATTATCACTCTTTGCAGATGACATGATGCTATATATAGAAAATCCTAAAGACTCCACCAAAAAGCTGTTAGAAACAATCAACGAATACAGTAAAGTTGCTGGCTACAAAATCAACGTACAAAAGTCCATTGCATTCCTATATACTAACAATGAAATCTCAGAAAAAGAAATGTGAAAAACAATTCCTTTTGCCATTGCAGCAAAAAAATAAAATACCTAGGAATAAAGTTAACTAAGGATGTGAAGGACCCATATGCTGAAAACTGTAAGACACTTTTGAAAGAAATGGAAGAAGACACAAAGAAATGGAAAGACATTCTGTGCTCGTGGATTGGAAGAATCAACATAGTTAAAATGGCCATATTACCCAAAGCAATATATAGATTTAATGCAATCCCCATCAAAATCCCAATGGCAGTTTTTAAAGAAATAGAACAGAAAAATCATCAGATTTGTTTGGAACCACAAAATACCCTGACTAGCCAAAGCAATCTTAAGAAAAAAGAACAATACTGGTGGTATCGCACTCCCTGACTTTAGCTTGTAATACAGGGCTACAATAATCAAAACAACATGGTATTGGCAGAAAAACAGACACATAGACCAATGGAATAGAATTGAGAACCCAGAAATAAAACCACATAAATATGGACAGATAATTTTTGACAAAGAAGCTAAAAACATACAATGGAGGAAAGACAGCCTCTTCAATAAATGGTACTGGCAGAATTGGATAGCCACGTGCAAAAGAATGAAACTGGACTGCTATCTGTCACCATGTACCAAAATTAATTCAAAATGGATCAAAGACTTAAGCATAAGACCTGACACAATAAACTGCATACAAGAAAACACAGGTACTAAACTTATGGACCTTGGGTTCAAAGAGCATTTTATGAATTTAACTCGACAGTCAATGGAGATAAAAGCTAAAATAAACAAATGGGACTATATGAAACTTAAAAGCTTCTGCACAGCAAAAGAAACCATCGACAAAATAAAGAGGCAACCGACTGAATGGGAGAAGATTTTTGCAAACAGTGCCTCTGATAAGGGGCTAATATCCAAAATATATAAGGAACTCCTGAAGCTCAACAACAAAAAAATAAACAACGCAATTGAAAAATGGGTAGAGGACCTGAAGAGACATTTCTCCAAAGAGGACATACTAATGGCAAATAGACGTATGAAAAAATGCTCAACATCACTAATCATCAGAGAAATGCAAATAAAAACCACAATGACATATCACCTCACCCCAGTCAGAATGGCTATCATCAACAAGACAAATAGTAACAAGTGTTGGAGAGGCTGTGGAGAAAAAGGAACCCTCATCCACTATTGGTGGGAATGAGACTGGTGCAGCCGCTATGGAAGTCAGTGTGGAGGTTCCTCAAAAAATTACGAATAGAATTACCATATGACCCAGCAATCCCTCTCATGGGTATCTACCCCCAAAAATCTGAAAACATTCATACATAAAGACACATGTGCTCCAATGTTCATTGCAGCTTTGTTTACGGTGGCCAAGACATGGAAACAACTAAAATGTCCTTCAATAGATGAATGGAAAAAGAAATTGTGATATATATACACAATGGAATACTATTCGGCGGTAAGAAAAGATGATATAGGAACATTTGTGACAACATCGATGGATCTTGAGATTTTAATGCTAAGAGAAATAAGTCAGACAGAGAAAGCAGAGAACAGTATGATTTCACTGATATGTGGTATATAAACCAAAAACAACAAAAGAACAAGACAAACAAATGAGAAACAAAAACTCATAGACACAGACAATAGTTTAGTGGTTTTCAGAGGGTAAGGGGGTTGGGGGTGGGTGATGAGGGTATGGGGGATCAAGTATATGGTGATGGAAGAAATACTGATTCTGGGTGGTGAACACACAATGAGATTTATAGATGATGTAATACACAGGTGTACAATTGTACACCTGAAATTATGTAATTTCACTAACTATTGTCACCCCGATAAATTTAAAAAAAAAAGAAAAAAAAAGAAACCAAGGCTATGAGCCTTGCAGACAGCCCGTGTGTGAATCAGTGACCCTGACACCGTACTCTGCCAGGTATTCTGGGGTACACTGTAGTACCAGCTAAAGAAAGCAGCTCTTGAGGATTTACTTTAAAAAAAAATGGTAAATTTTTGTGTGCATTGATTTGATTTTTAAATCAGGCCCAGCTGTTTTACTGGACAGAGAACTAGGTAAAAGACATTGCCGGATGTGTTACTGCAAAGGGTCAAGTGTGAATAAGAAACAGAGGAACTCTGGAACCTCTTTTGACTTCTGTTCCTGTCATTTGAAACTGTGAAACAAAAAGTAGTGGAGAAGTAGTTACAAACAGGATCTGAGTGAGGCAGCCTGGGTTTGAAGCTCAGTGGACACCACTCATGCATCGTGATTAATTTAAACAAAGCACTCATAATAATGCTTGGCACATAGTAAAAAACCAACCAGTGTTATTAGACAGACCAGTTCAGACATACCATGAAATAACTATTACCATTTATAATGTGCCCTTGCCAGGCAGAAAGTGGTCATCCAAAGAGAATGCTGGTCAGTGCTGAATCCAAGCACAAGAAGCTCTCTCTCCAGCAATGTCTGTAAACAGTGCCCTGGCCCAGGAAGATGGAAGAACCAGCTCCCTGCGGAGATGATCTGGAGACCCTGTTTATTTTCTTTGGATTGTCATTTTTATTAGCATGTTCATTAAAATGATGTCAGCTCTAATTCCAGAATGTGAATTCAGTCATTCCCAACAGATCCTTTGGTATCTTGAGAAAGTCCCAAGTTACTGTCAGATGTGGACAGTACACCCTTTGCTGTCCTCCTTCCCCCAGAAGCAAAGCAGAGATGAGACCCCTAGGAGGAGTTTATCTGGCAGGTGCAGGGCAACTCAGAGGGAAGCCAGGAAAGGGAAGGGCAGGGACTTGAGAAGGCAGCAATCGAGGGTCATGACCTGGCCAGCACCACTGCAGGCCCGTAGAACTCCACCCCACCAGGATCTGCACACCTCAGAGATATCCCAGAGGAGCAAGGGAGCTGCATCTTCATACACCAGCCCATCAGGTGTGGTGGAAGCACAGCAGAGCTGCTCACCCCCAGCCCTCAGACTGTGGGGACATGGACAAAGGACTTCCTGAGGCTTAGGAGCCTGCTCTCAGGCAGAGAGGAGACACAGATGGAATTGAGGTAGAGCCCACAGGCCAGGCAGGTGTGTTGGCCACCCATCAACAGGTTCTGCTATATTTATGTTTAGGGAGAAAGTCCTGGATCCAGGTGAAGACCACTCTTCTACAAAGGTGACCTGGACATACCAACCTCACCAGGTTTGCTGGGGCTGACATTGAGGGCAAGAGAAGGAAGGAAGAGCACAGGCTCTACAAGCAGACCGTCGGGGCTGAATCTCTGCTCGGTGATCTTGAGCAAGTTGCTTATTATCTCTGTGCCTTACTTTTCGCCCCTGTAAAATGGGGATGATAATAATAATTCCCTGGTAAGATTGTTGTGAGGACTTAATGTGTTCATATAGATAAAGCACTTAAAAAGTACCCAGCCATAAGTGGGTACAAACATTTTTTATTCTGTCTTTTGTGAATGGCTTTTGTTTATAAATGTGACATTGTGAGTGCTCAAAGGTTTTAACAGCAACACATTCACTATAATGAACCAAGAATTGATGAAGGCATTGCTGTGAAAATAACAACATGGCATCCCTCCTGTCATAAACTGGTATCCAGAGAACTAGGGGAAGGTGACTCGCCAATTAGCTGGAGGTAGAGGTCACTTACAGAATAGCTTTGTCACTCGAAGAGCCCCCATTAGTTTATGTGATAATCTGACATTCAGTTCTGCGTCCTAGAAGCTCGTATAATAGATATAAAAGAAAATAACCTAGAAAAAATGAAGTCTTAAAAACAACTTGTGACATGCACAAACTCTTTAAATTGGTCATTTTCAAGGCATTTTACCAGAGCTAATGCCGGGCAACAGGGCTCCACTGTGCCCTGTCATTTAGTGTCACCAGCGAAGGTGTGCTCTGCCATCAGTTCCAGCAAAGGCGAAATGTTTCTATAATAGGCATGTTAATAACTTCTATAAATAGAGGTGAGAGAAAGCACAAAACCTTTATCACTTTTTTCATGCATGGGATAAAATGAGAACTCTCTATTTAAAAAAATAAAAATTAAAAAATTAAAAAAGTCTTTCTAATGCTTTCCGAAGAAAAATGTTCAAATTGTATCTCCTAATAAGATAGCATTTCATCTGAATCTATTGCTATGCACTCTTCCACGTCCTCTCCAGGTGGATTCCACCCATCCCAGATGAGGCTGGTTTTTGCCAGAAGCTCCTGTGAGATTCGCAGTTCCCCACCCAGAGGATGGAAGGGCACCGCCCTGAAACTACACTGCCCTCTGCTGGGCATCAGAGGCCCATCAGGCAGGAAAATTCTCTGGAGGAGTTATTCTTCGTTTTTAATAAACTTTATGAAATGTATACAGGAGCTTTGCATGAAAAGCAAAGTTGGACTGTAACAGTTGCAAAGTCTCTCACTCTTCAGAGGCAAAAATTAAGGGTTAGTGGGAGAGTTGGACCTGGTGGGACTGTAGGGTTTGCACAGACGGCTGGGGTTTGGAGTCACACTCAGGCAGGGTCCCAGCTTTCTGCCTGTCCCAGTTGTGCCAGCTTGAGCAAGGTGGTCAACACTTCAGTTTTCTTATCTGTGAAATGGGATAATCATAGGGATACCCAAAGATTAAAAAAGAAACTGTATGCAAAGTCACCAGCAGAGTGTGTGACATTTAGTATTTCAATGAACATTGGTTATCATTATCACTTCAATCTCCTCCTTTGTAGGGTAGATGTTGAGGAAAATTTGCCTTCATTGGTTGATGTGAGCTTTCATCTGTTAGCTTTTATCTGTTCCTGCATGTGAGGTGATTTCTGGGCTGTGATCAACAGTTGAGTAAATTCCCCCTTTGGTCTCATTCACCCAAGCAGGGGAGACATGAGATGAGGTTTTCTGTTTGGTCTCATTCTCCTGAGCAGGGGAGACATGAGATGATGTTTGTTGTTCTGTCTGTGCTGTGAGGTGATGGTGAGCTTAGAGTTAAACAAATTCTTGATCTGGAGTTGAGAGAATTCCCTCTTTGTTCTGTCTGTTTCACCCACATCAACAGATGAAGTGAAAAAGTAGCTAAGTTATATCAGGACGACGTGACAGGCATGTTGCCAGGCTTTCGAAGACCTTGGACTGATGGTCCCAAGCAAGAACAGTAGATACCGCTTGTCCGGATGAACTAGCCCTTCAGCCAGATAAGTAATATGTTTTCTTTTTTTTTTTTTTTTTATCAATGACTGCCGGACCCTCCTGGAACTGGCCATTCCTTGAGAGGGGAGGCAGGAACACAAAACTTGGCTCTGGGTGCATCTAAAGAGATATATAAGATAGACCTCAGGAGGATTGATTGACTGATTGCTGTCTCAAGGGATTGCTATTCAGAAGATTTGCCGTTTCAGGACTGCTTTTCAGGATTGGATTGTTGCAGAGGAAGGGATCGGAACTTGTCTCAATGAACAGTAGAGACTTCTTTTGTTGGTGAACTGTCATCATTCTAGCAACTTTGGGAACTTGTATGCAACTTGCATCTTGCACTCTCAGAAGACTTCCTAACTTCCAACAACAATAACAATAACAACAACAGCAGCAGCAGCAGCCTTGGGAACTGACAAGCAGCGGTGTGGGAGACGCCTGAGTTTCTCTCAGCTACAGACCTGGCAAGGCTTTGATTTATGACTATTCCAGTGCTGTTCCCATCGCCCCCCCACCCCCAGTTTGGTGGGTTTTTGACATCTACTGTAATAATTACTATCCTATAAATCTTATTACTGCTTTTAGATACTCCTTACTGATGTTATTTGTGTATTTAGCCAAGTGATTTTTGATCAATAGTAAACATATGTTGAGGTCTCTTAAACTTATATGTATGTATATTCCTTTGACATGATATTGTTATCAATGTATATAGTTTAGTCTTAACCACCTTTACTTTCTGTTGTTAGTACATTCTATTAATTGCCTTTGTCTTTTATTATTGCATATTGCTAAATAAATTAATTAGATATTAAATAAATAAATTAGCCCCATTCTAGCGTGTGTCTCCCCCCCCTTTTTCTTTTCCCCGCTCATCATTATAGCCTTAAAGAAGCAGAAACTCAGAGGACTTGATCAAGGGTCCCACGGTCATATGTCTGCGTAAGGATGAAGGAGGGGTAATCTCAGGCCAGAATGCCCCATCCTCCCATGTCTGAGCTCCCATGAGCTCCTTTCACTCCTCAACCTAGTTGCTGCCTCAGCAGACACCTGGCCTTGACCCTTTGCCTGACCAAGCCCATCAGCCCACATAAGGAAATGTTGCCTTCTCCCCCAGCAGAGCAGATCCCCAGAGGTACTACAGGTGCTATTCTGCAGAGGGCAATGTGAAATTCTCAAAGTGGGGAGAAAATTCCATGTGCTGTGAACAATTGGGTTGGGGCAGTGGAGTCTGATGAGAGGGGCCATCAAGTGAGTAAATTTACTGAACTGTAGGAAAGTTCAGTCATTCATTTTTGTATTCATTCATCTGCAAGTATTTATTGAGTACTGCCACTTGCCAAACAAGTCTTCCCGCACTCACACTGAAGAAAAGAGCATGAGGGGCAGGGCTGCAGATGGGGCCTGCAGCACCCTGGAGCACCTGGTGGGTGGACTGCTTCCCCTTTCATGTGGTTTGTCACACCCCAGTGTGACCGAAACTCATACTAGGGCATTCCCATAAGATCCTGTGGGGTGAGCAGGCCCTCCAGTAAACAAGTCCGACAAAGTGAGGGTGCATCGTGACTTCAAACCTTATGCCACCAAAATAACACAGGTGCTAGCTAGCAGGAGCCATCCATTCATTGTCTCAGCACCAGTGGTTGTCCTTTTGGGGTCCTTCCAATAGATCCCATAGGTAGAGCACTGCTGAGGACTGAACCCTTGCAGCACCCGGGGGCCATTGCACTAAGACAGCTCTAAATCACCACTGCTGATGAGTTTGGATTGGAATTCCAGAAACAAACCCAGCTCAGCCACTCACAACCTGTGTTCCTTCAGAAGAGTGTTTTATCTTTCCTGTCTCCAACTTCTCATCAGATCATGGGAATGATAATTTTTTGTTTGTTTTTTATGCAAAATTGTTGTAAGAACTAGACAGTAAATGTCAAGCCCTAGTTGCCTACAGAGAAGGGTGCTAAGTCAGTGGTAGTCCTGTTATTATTTCATACCTACACAAAATACAACACACGTGCACTGTGTATACAAGTATGTCAGTTTATAGCACACATTGATGCATATGAAAATATGCATGCCAATTTGTGTTTCTGTGTATAAAATATTTAATCTAATACTGGAGAAGAGGAAAGAATGTACCTTTTCAAGATTATAAGAAGTAAATATGTCTACTCGGCCAAGCGAAAATTTAAAAAGATACCGCTTTGGGTCATAAAGCAGTTGCTTCTTAACTTTGAGAAAAGGGAAATCTATTTTATTAAAAGCTATGAAGATAGCCACTAAATAAAAACTGAGATTTACAGTTGTTTTTTGAGGGATGAAATTAGTGTTTCTCTTCATTTGTTTTCTTAAATATTCTGAGCAAATAAAAGAGAAATCACATCTATCAGCATATATTTTTAGACTGACTTATTTACATTTTTCTGTAATACAGGAAGTTAGAACCATGCTGTAAAAATGCACTGCTACTGACACACTTGGCAATCATCTCTTCCCCCCGCCCCGCCCCCACCTCCCAGAAGATACTGTTCTTCTACTATGTTATTGTTCTGCTACTTTCAGATGGACAAGTGAACTCAGGATGGCATTACAGTGACAGCATGAGGGTATTACAGAGGCAGCCAGCCTATCATCTTAGGTGCCAGACTCTTCAGCTCTGTACTTCCTAGCTCTCTGACCTTGGGCAATTTCTCCACCAAGCTATGTCTCAGTGTCCTCTGCTGTAAAATGAAGATAATAGCACCCCAATCTTATTTATTTCAGGGTTAAATTAGTTAGTACTTAGAGAATAGCACACAGTACTGTTTGTAGAATAATGCTTTTGACTTTATTGGACTTTTAAAATTTCTTTAACTTAAAACAGACCCTAAGGTTTCTTGGAGAAGTTACACTTGACAATAAGGGGATAGGAAACTTTCTCAATCAAATGCATCTGTGGAATATCTATAGTTAACATCACACTTAATGGTGACATAGTGAATGCAAAATAAGATTGGGAAAAAGATAGGAATGTTGACGCTCACCAACTCTATTCACGATGTACTGGTCTTAAGCATTGCAATATGGTGAGAAAAAAGAAATAAAATAATTTAAAAAAAAACAAATATAGGAAGAATTAAACTGTCCTTATTTGCACATGACATAATTGTTTACATCAAAAATCCTAAGAATCTACAAAGAAACTACTATAATACATAAGTGAATTTACTAAGGTCTCAGGACACTATGTCAATCTACAAATTTTAATTACATACCGTATTTTGCCATGAATAACATACACATTTCCCCCAAAATTTGTGAGAGAAAAATAAGGATGCGCATTATACATGGATAGTACTAATTCCATATCTATATAAATGTTTTTAATTATTTTATTTATGCTAAAAAAAGTGTAAAAAAAGTTAAAAGTGTAACTCTAGAAATCAATAACGATATCCTTATGTAAAATAATACCCTGGAATACAACAATCGGTTTTGTTAAATTTACGGCAAACTTGCAATGACAAAGAATTCTTGACCTTCCATGATGCATAAATATCATAAATTTGTTACCAGTACATAACATTTCTTGTACCTTGTATCTATTCTTGTGTTTATAATTATTTGTTTCATAAAATTTCTTATACCATAATATGTTAAAAAAATAAATACAAAAATTCTTTTATAATACAAAGAAAAACAAGTACCTAAATGTAAACAAATAAAAATTTGAATTAAAAAACTAAAATGAAACATTTTTTCCCCTGAAAGTTGGGCCAAAACGTGGGTTCACATTATACACAGGAGTACATTATACATGGCAAAATACAGTAACTATGTATTATCAACAAGTATAATAAATAAAATTTCCAGAAGCCTATGCCATTTTACAATACTATAAAGTTCTTAGAAACACATAAATGAAGTTTTGCAAGACCTGCATACTCAAAACAGCAAAACACTGCCAAGAAAAATTAAAGTGGACCTAAATTAATGGAGAGATATACTATGTTGATCGATTGGGAGATTCAACCATTAAGGTGTCATTTTTTTCAACTGTTAATGTATCATTTCTTCCCAAAGTAATTTATGGAGTCAAATGCAATGCCAATCAAAACCCAAGAAGGGTTTTTGGGTGGTTTTTTTGTTTGTTTGTTTTTTTGTTTTTTTAGGAAATAACAAGCTATTTCTCAAATTTAAATGGAAATTAAAAGGTCCTAGAATAACCCAGTCTCAAAAAAAGAAGCAGTTACGGGAGGACGGGTGGCTCAGTTGGTTGGAGCACAGGTTCTCAACCACAAGGTTGCCGGTTAGACTCCCTCAAGGGTTGGTGGGCTGCACTTAAGATTGAAAGGACAACTTGACTTGGATGGAGCTGATGAGTCCGGGGAAAAACACACTACTGTTCTCCAACAAAAAGTCGTGGAAATACACACTGTTCCCCAATAAAGTCCTGCTACCCTTCCCCAATAAAATCTTTAAAAAAAAAAAAAGAAGAAGCAGTTACAATACAACAAAATGAAGCAGTTACAATACAAGATTAAGTCTTACTGTGGTAGTACAGTAATCAAAACAGCATAGTATTTGTGCAAGGATAAATAGATCATTAAAAATGAATAGAAATTCCAGATATATACAGTTATTAATAAGTAATTTATGACAAAGTCATCAAAGCAATTCAAAGAGGAAAAAGAAATTTCCTTCAAGAAATGATGCTGGGCGGCCGGATGGCTTAGTTGGTTAGAGCGTAAGCTCTTAACAACAAGGTTGGTTGCCAGTTCAATTTCCACCTGGGATGGTGGGCTGTGCTCCCTGTAACTAAGATTGAAAATGGCGACTGGACTTGTAGCTGAGCTGCGCCCTCCACAACTAGATTGAAGGACAATGAATGATGGGTCCTGGAAAAACACACTGTTCCTCAATATTCTCTAATAAAAATTGAAAAAGAAATGATGCAGAAAAATTGGATTACTACATAGAAAAACAGAGCACCTTATTACTATCTTAAACTATTAATTAATTCAACATGGATCAGCATTTTATGAAACCTAAAACCTATAAAATTTCTTAAAAAATAGAGAGAATCTGGTGGAGTAGGCAAAGAGTTCTTAAACTGGACAAAAGTAGCACTCAGGTTAAGAAAATTAATCAATTTGACTTAATCAAAATTAACAACTTTTGTTCATTAAAAAACAATAAAAGAATGAAAAGGGAGAGGGTGCTTGCCACATGTGTGTCTGACAAAGAACTTGAATCCAGAATATATTTTTAGAAGTCCCACAAATCAATAATCAAAAGATGAAGAGTCTAATATTTTTTAGGGGCAAAATACTGGACAAGCAGTTCATAAGAAAAAATAATGGAAGGGTCAATAAGAGCACAAAGGTATGTTCAACAATCATTGGTAGTCAGAGTAACTACAACCAGTGAGATATGTATCAATGAAGCCAGACATACAAGAGTACGTTAACTGTATGATCTCATTTAAATAGAGTTCACAAACAGGGAAAACTAATCTAAGGTGATAGAAATCAGAATTGTAATTGACGCTGGGAGAGTGGAGACTTGCTGTAAAGGGCCAATTTGTTGGTGATGGAAATTCTGTCTTCATTGTGGTGGTGGTTATTTACCTAAGTACGCACATACACACATTTGTCAAAACTAATCAAAATATGTACATGAGGTTTTTGTATTTACTGTATATGAACGATGCTTCAATTTTGTAAACAGATTGAGGTCATCCCAGTGAAATTAAAGTTTTATAATGCTATAGTTTCCCATGTTTAAAAACTTTTTAAAAAATGAGATGCAGTTCCTCTCCTCATTAAATGCTTCCCATGGCTTCTCTTTGGCTTTCTTACAAAATTAAAGTATTTACTGGGATTTATGAGGCCAACCTAATCTGACCTCACTCTTTCTCCCCACACTCTTCTCCCGTTACTCACCCTCATGCTCGCTGCAGTCAAATACCCTGACTGAACATTCCAGGCCCTCAGCACTTCCCTTTCCCTCTCTTTAGAACACTTTTGCCCCACATCTTCCCATAGATTGTTCATGCATGAATCTCTTCATTCATGCACGTGGGGTTGTCTTCACTGCAGAGACACCTTCCCTGACATTCTGTCTCTTCCTTCCCACTGCCCGTACTTCCTCATAGCACTAATTCTACCTGAAAATCAAACTGCATATTTATCAGCTTACTTGTTGATTGTCTATATGACCACTGAATTGTCAGCATTAGGAGACAGAGACCTTGTCTGTCCTATATCCCCAGGGCGTAGAATTGCCTGGTACACAGTAGATGGGGCACACACACACACACACGTACACACATACACGTGCACATGTACACATGCACACATAACACACATACATATATACACACATACAAAACATACCTACATACACACATGCATGCACATACACATAACACACACACACATACACACATACACGCATACTCACAGACACACATGCTGGCTGAACAAGGAGAGTGGGCAGAGCGATGTAATGATGACTTTGCATTGGTATGTTTACATAAAGTACTCACGTCTTCTACTGGAAAGTTGAGATCTTATAAACCTCTCCATATAAATCTCTACAAGAAGGTTCTGTTTCTCATGTGGGTGACTTCCACTTTTCATAGGAAAGATTACACAATGTTTTGAAGATAAAAAAATGTGCCAAGTTCATATTCAGGTTCAGCTGCTCTGGACCTCAACTGGGAAAATAAATATTGATTGGCTAAGAAGTATCCGGCTTGGGTCATTTTGCTTGAAAAATAAAAAGATTATTTCAATTATAGCTCAGTAAGAAAGAGACAGAGACAGAGAGAAAAAAAAAACACAAAGGAAGAAAGATAGAGTAAAGAGTGTTTAATTTGTAAGACTCCATCTAGGAAAGTTTTCTGGTAAGTTGTATAGATGCCATATCAATTTGCCTTGATGGCTAGATGTACCATAGTTCAATCAGTAATAGTCTTATCCACTATACATTAATAATAATATCCTTCATCAGCAATAACTAGGATCTTTTCAAAGGCCAAAGTTAACTGGATTTTACAAAAACATAGCATGCTTTCAAACAATGCTCCTAAGACTTGTAAATATACAAGAAAATCTAACACCTAGGCACACTTCTGAATAGCTATGCAAAAATAGCTGTGAATGTGAAACATAAATGTGACCACCATTCTAATTTGGGTGTTTCTTTGATCCCACAAGAAGAATGATAATCACCTCAGTTTCTCCCAGCTTTTCTGATACCATTCCAATATGCACCCTGGACCTCAAGGACTATTTCTGGTTTTTGTTTCCAGATAAAGGAAGTCACAATTCCTGGTACCTGGTGTGCTCTGATCACATGGAGGACTCAAGCTGTCACCCCTGATGACACTTCCCTATTCTCTTTTTGCTGAAATTACAATAACATCCTTATTATTTGTTGAACTCATACAAAGTGGTTAGTCTGTGTTTTGGACTGTGAAAATACATTACAGATGTTCTGAAGCAATTGTACTCTTACTCTGATAGCTGTTCTCTGGTTGGTATATATATATATATATATATATATATATATATATATATATATATATATATATACTCTCAGCTCCAGGAATATTAAAGAACAAAATTGGAAATGAGGGATCTAGGAGCAGAGAGATCTGGGTTCAAATCCTGATTCTACAACTTCCAGTCTGTGTGTCCTTGGGCATGTTGCTTCCCCTTCTCTTCTACAGGAGCTTCACTGTAAAATGGAAATAATCATGGAACCCACTTCACAGTCTATATTAAAGAAAAAGTTAGATAGTTAATTTTTATCTAATTTAGCAAAGTGTCTGGAGATTTCATATATAGATATTTAGTATCTCTTATAAACAAAAGTCTATGGTAGGTGCTCATAGCACATTGAAAAGAGGGAAGTGGTCTCTCTTGAGTAAAAGAAGCCATAGAAGTTGTTATGTACACTAGAAAAAAAAAAGGAACTGGAATCTAGAGAGATATAAATAAAATAAAATAATATTCATTGATGTCAGGGGTCTTACACAAGTTACCTCTTTTAGTTTTCACAACAACAAAATATAATAGCATATTGTTCAGGATACTTTCAATTGCTAGGGATCTAAACTTAACTTAAAATGGCTTAAGCCAAACAGAAGAAAGAGCAAGGGAGGAAGGGAGAGAGAAGAGAGAGACAGAGAGAGAATGAGATGTGTTGGCTAGCATGACTGAGACACCAAGGAGTTTTGATACAGCTAGAAGACCCACAGGTTAAATGATGTGTGAATGGTTTTCTCTCTTTCTTTCTCCACTCTCCCAGCTGCAGCTACATCCTTCTTTCTCCTTATTTGTATGCCTCATTCCCTCCTACTTCAGACAGGCTTTCTCCATGAGCCAAGAAACATGGCTCTGGAAGCCCCAAGGCTGTATTCTCACAACACACAATCCAATGGGAGGAGGGGCCCTTTGCCATGAGTTCTATGTCAAATCTCAAGGAAGCGTCTAGGTAGGCCCTAACTGAATTACATGCCCACTATTTGTCCAGTCACTTGGCTTAAGCACATGAGGTACCCTGACTGGCACTAGAAAATGAAGAAGAAACTAAGCCCAAAGTTAGCAGAAGAAAGGAAATAAAAGTAAGAGCAGAAACAAATGAAATAGAAATCAACAAAACTAATGGCCATTTATTGGGGTTTTTTTGAAAAAAATTTAAAAAATCTATAGACCAGAGCTACAGTAAGAAAAAAATAAACAAAATCATAAATGAAAGAGGAGACATTACAACTGATGCTTCAGAAATAAAAAGCATTACAAGAGCCTATTATCAACAATTATATGTCAACATTAGATAACCCAGAAGAAATGGATAAATTCCCAGAAACATGTAACCTATCAAGATTCAATCGTGGCAACCTAGAAAACCTGAACAGACTAATAATGAGTAAAAAGATTTAATCAGTCATCAAAAACCTCTCAAAAAAGAAAAGCCCAGGACCAGATGGCTTCACTGGTGAAGTCTATCAAGCATTTGATGAAGAATTAACACTTACCTTTCTCCATTCTTCCAAAAAAATTAAAAAGGAGGGAACATATTCTAACTCATTTTATGAGGCTAGCATTACCCTGATACCAAAACCAGAAAATGGCACTACAAA
Source organism: Rhinolophus hipposideros (assembly GCF_964194185.1). Taxonomy (NCBI): domain Eukaryota; kingdom Metazoa; phylum Chordata; class Mammalia; order Chiroptera; family Rhinolophidae; genus Rhinolophus; species Rhinolophus hipposideros. The sequence continues at coordinate 3,154,113 of NC_138057.1, read as the reverse complement.
AAAAAAACTACGGACCGATATCTCTAATGATTATAGATGAAAAATTATCAACAAAATACTAGCAACCTGAATTCAACAGCCAATTTAAAGGATCAGACACAATGATCAAGTGGGATTTGTTCCAGGGATGCAGGATGGTTCAACATATGCAAATCAATGAAAGTGATACACAACATTAACAAAATGGAGAAAAAAATCACATGATCTTAAAAAATGCAGAAAAGGCATTTGACAAAATTTAACACCCTTTCATGATAAAAGCACTCAAAAAACTAGAAATAGAAGGAAATGACCTCAACCTAATAAAGGCTATATGTGAAAAGCCCATAGCTAAGATCAGGAACAAGACAAGGGTGCCCCCTCTGTACCGGAAGTCCTAAGAGAGCCCTCCAGAGTCCATGCTCTTGACTGCGCTGCTATGCTGGTGGCCGCAGTCTCTAAACTAGACTTGTGACAATGGACAGTTCAGCTTTAGCTGCAGAAGGCAGGCTTCACACCAAAGGAGAGCAGTCTTAGAAGTGAAAGTGTTGATCAATATGAGAGAAGACATCATAAAGATTAGAGTTCTGCAAAATGGAACAAGAAAACCTAAAACTACTCTGATCCTGATGCAGCCCCCTAGAAACAGAATCGCTGGATGGCCCATGGATGGAGCAAACAGGCCCCAAAGCAGAGATGAGTTGCCAAGGGACCCACATGTAGTCTGTTGGCGCCCACACTGGGATGAAGCGTGACTGCCACTGCATGGGGCTTGGAAGCGGTCCTGTCCCGCTTTCCAAATAGAAGCACAAATCCCCAACACTAGGCAGCTCATGATGGGCTAGTCTGCCTGAGTCCCACAGGGAAAGGATGTCTAAGCTAAGCCCAGGCTGGCCCTAGAGAGTGGATGGAGGCAGAAACAGCTGTGTTTTGAGAACAGAACAAACATCCGGATGGAGGGTGAGCGAAATCAACTCCCTCCCCAACATCATAGAAGGATGTCATCTGGAAACATTAGAACATGTAGTTTCTTCAAACCAACTTTCCCTCACTGTTTTAAAAAGGGAAACAATTTTAAATACAAAAGCACATGCTCAGTGTGAAAGCTCAGCGGGCAGGAGGAAGCTGCCCTCCCTGTGGCATAACTGCCACTTTGTATGAGGGGGTTTTTTTTTGGAGGGGGGGCGAGTTTTTAGGTTTTTGGCTCCTGACTTTGATTTCTAGGCATCTTTAGCTAAACACCCCCTCATGTTTTCCTCACCCACCTGTTCTCGCCCACCAGCCTCCAGGGCTCACTCACAATCACAAGGTAAAAAGAAGGGGTGCCTTGGCAATGCCCTGCCTGAGGGTGCGCTTCTGTCTTTCCTGCCATAGCTCCAAAACTGTGTACTTATGCTTCTTGACTTTGCCTCTCCTCTCCTCTCCTTCAGCCACCAAGCTCCCTGCCACGTCCCTGATTCTCAGGACAAGTTAAACTAAACAACCAGTGATTATATTTTTAATCATTACAGTGAAAAAGTCTTTGTTGTTTTTGCTGAATTTGATTGTCACAGAAGGAATTTATTTGGGACTTAGGAAGAACTTTCTAATTATGAGAGTTTTGTCTAAGAAAAATTACTAAGGGTTTTCTTCTGTCAATATGGACGGAGCATTCATCCAAAGGTCTTTAAAAGCACTGAAACGTAAGCAGGGGCATTTTTAGAATCTCTTTCTTTCATGTGGTTTTTATGTTATATATATAAAAAAAAGACCTGAAAGGAATCTTCAAAAGCAGAAGGTCCTCCCGTCTTCTTGCTATAAGAACCTAAGTGTCAATGCAATACGGTTGGTAGTGAATTTTAAACACGAAAGACACTGAGTGCAGCGAGGGATCCCAGGCTGGATGCTGACACAGAAAACGGCCATTGTGGAAAAGCTGATGAAGTCTGAACAAAGTGTGCAGCTTAGTTAAAAGCATTGTACCAGTGAGAATTGTTCCGTTCGATAAGTGCTCTGTGGTTATATCAGATGTTCGCATCGGGGAAGCTGGGAGAAGGATGTGTGGTGCCCATCTGCACATCTCCGCAACTTGTCTGTAAATGTGAAATTATTACCAAGTCAAACTTTAAAAAAAAAATAAAGAACAGATTTCCATTTATTAATATATTTCTGAGTCAAATTTGTCTTTCATATTGAGTAATAATACATTTTTAATCCTTTGACATGTATTTAAAATAAGATCTCCATTCAAGATTTCCAAAGATTAAATTAACCCACACACTTCTTTCTCATTGCCATATATGAGATATAAACGAAAAATTTTAAACAAATAAAATCTTTATATAAGTTTAAAAGAACTTAAAGTGAACACCACACATTGATACAAAAAGTAATGTTTGAAGCTGATATTCCTATGTAAATAAGTTCACACCATCACTTTTTGAACACAATCACCCTCTGAAAAACTTTATCTCATAGCAACACCTCCAAATGCAAGAAAACGAAACTTTCTGTTTGCCTTTTATGTTTTCATGTTTCCTTCTTTCCATTATTACATATGAAAGAGCAAGAGTGGGCAAGCCTACAATAAATATTTCATATTTAAAATAAAAATTAATATAAATCCAGACATAATCTGGCTTCTGGGGAGTGTCAGGCAAAGTACGGAGTGGGGGTGGGGGGACCAGGTCCCTGAAAGGACCACATGGAAAAGGAAGGCAGGCTTGTGACCAGGGACAGCCTCAGTGGGCTCTGAGGGGAATGAGACCCACGTTTCTTTTTCCTATGACCAGGGTAACCCCACTCAGAAAAACTGCTCAGTTGGAGGTGACTTGAACGTGCTTTTCCAAGTGGAAGCTGACTTCCCTTTAAATTGTTTCTTCCTAATAAGTTTACGTAACGCATTATCTCCAACACTGCTCTGTCTGTGAGTCTGTTTAAGGAATCCATGCACCATAAAGAAGGATGAGAACACCTTACTTAATAAGCTCCTTGAATAATTTGGATGATCTATGTCAGAGATCAGCACTGGTTCTGTGAGGAGTCAGATAGTAAAAACGTCAGGTTTGCAGACCACACAGACTCTCTGGAGCACAGTCTACTTTCTTTCGTTTTTGTGTACTTTAAGAACCATTTTAAATGGAAAAACCACTCTGGGCATGGAAGGGGAAAGGGCATGCAAGACGCCACTGGGCAGACATGGTCGGCGGCTGTAGTTTGCTAATTTCTGATTTCTGTTTACAATATGTCTCATTTTTATTTTTTAACAAAAATGTCTCAAAGGACAAAGAAGAATTAAAGTCCTATTATAAACTGTTCCCAGAGATGACAAACATTCCCAGATTTATAGGGCCAATTTAGAGGTCAGACCCTGTTCAGATTGTGACTTTGGTGGGTTCTAGGCAGGAAGGTTGTGGTTTGTGTGGTTTGTGCTGAAGGTCAGAGGCTCACACGACTGCTTGTCAAGGATCTTCCTGGTGGTACAGAGGGTCTGCAGAGTTACTTGGGCTCTGAGGCTCCAGTCCTAGATGCCTGGAGGACTGGTTTCCCTCTGCTCAGGTGCGGCTCCGAGTTTGAAGGTGCTCACCTGAGCTCAGTGGTCTGGCCGTTGCCTCCCTAACTCCTTTCCCTGGCTTTTACGTGCCCTCCCCATCCCAACCTGTTCAGACAGCACACTCAGGAAGGACCTTCCTAGCTCTAGGCCCTGCATCTCTTCTGAGACCCACCTGGACTACAAGGACGCTGACACCAGATAGACAGCAGAGGACCTTCCGGTCCTGCTGGGACCATCGTTGGCTTCTTACTGATGGTGCTATTCGAATGCTCTGGTTGCTTAGGGTGTTTGCAGCCTCTGAGGAGGAGGGAAGTATTGGGGATGCCCCAAACCACACCTCCCAGGTTACCAAGTTTGATGCCCTCCATTGCTGAGAACTCCAGGAAGGAGCTCCCTTCCCATCACATGGCAAGAAGTGGGACACTGACAGGTTCTCTGCTTCCTGCTGCTTCAAGCTGCCCAGCCTCTGGACGTGACCATGATCACTGTCCCTTCTAAATGCTCCACAGTCCCAGCCGCATTCTAAAAGTTACCTCTCTAATCAGAAGGTTTAGAGTAGGTAATGTGTTTCTACGTTGCTTTGTGAGTTGTATTCCTCTTAGCTGCAGGAGAAATAAGTAGCAGAAGCCTCTAAGCACTTAGGTTCAATGTAGTCCTTGCATCTGTTTTATTTAACAGAAAGGCTGCTCCAATGTACACTTCCTATTATTGCACCAATTATTGCTACAGGGAAACCCCAATTTAAGGTACAGTGAAGAAGGAATCTTCATTCAATGCAAAAAGCTCATTGTGATACAGCAGGCTATGGAACAGCAAGGCTATGAGGAGGCCCTGGGGCTAGATAGATCCACTCTGGCCAGATATTGGGGTTTCAGCTCCAGCCAGGAAAACAGTCTTCATGGGAAATGGAAAGTGGGCTTTCCCAGCCAATGGGAGAGCTGATTTATACAGACAGAAGTCCCCACCCCGTTCCCTGATTGGTCTATCCTCATGCAAATGAGGAATCCAAAACCTCGAAATTTGATTGGTCCAAAAGGCACTGTTCTGATTGGTCAGAATGGAGCCACTCTGATTGGTTGGTGAAGATGGCGATGCGGTGGGGGGAGGGGGGAGAGAGAGAGAGAGAGAGAGAGAGAGAGAGAGAGAGAGAGAGAGAGAGAGGTACAGCTGCTCAGCTCCGATTAGATGGAGAAAGTGTCAGTCTTCCTGGTTGAAATACAATTCCAGGAACTCCCTTATAAGGTTTGGCTCAGATGGCAGGAACACGGTGCTGGCAGGCAGTTCAGTGCAGGCTTCTTCCTGAAGTGTGGTTTGCATGATAGGCTCCTGCTTAGAAATGGGTGCTAAGCTCTGTTTTTAAATTTGAGCCCAGTTAGCCACCAGATGCCCCCCCTTAGTGAGTACCTTCTTTCTCAAGGTCCACATACTGAAAGAGGGAAAAATTAAAACTAGTTTCTCAAAAAGATGTAGGCAATAACCATCGGCCTCTGAATTATAAAGTTAACTAATGTAAGCACAATCTATATCATCAAGCGGAATCTAATGAATTTATTTAAAAATATTTGTGTCCAACTACATTTGTAAAAAGACAACAAAGTGTAAAGGAATTTGCACTTGTCTTTTAGCTGTTCACCCTGCTGCAGGTCACCAGAAACATCAGAAAAAATTAACACTCAAAATAGATCACTATTAGAGAATTGTGTTGTACCACTGTATCAGACTCACTTTTCCACTCAATAGCCATGAATTGGAGGAAAATGTCCCTCTGTTTCCTGCTTTATCTCCTCAAAACTGAGTCAGAGAATCTGTGATCTAAGAATTCATACATATGTATTTTCTCAGTCTCCTGATAATAAAAGTAAAAATACTATCATGTTGGAGGAGGGGTTTTGCTATCCAAGAATTGTTTCTCAAATCCTGAAAAAAGAATTATAATAATGCAAAATTACAAAGCTGCAACAATTAAAGTAGTAATATCCTAGTATACTAGACAGATGAATGAAACAGAACAGAAAGCCCAAAAATAGACCCAAATGTTTATGCAATTCAGTATTTGACAAAGTTTAATTACCAATCAGTGAAAAGATGGACCCTTGAACAAACTGACTAAGCACTGCATTTGGGGAAAGAGATTGAATATCTATTATGGCTTATGGCCAAGTAAATTCCAGATGGATTATAAAGATTTAAATGTAAAAGGCTGTGAGCATTTTTATATATTTGGTGGTAACAAAATATAAAAGCTAGAAACAACAGGTGATTTTTCCATATAAAAATTTGAAATCTTATTTTTGGCATAAATAAATAAACAAATGAAATATAAAAAGTTAAAAGACAAAGAACAAATTGGAGAAAATGTTTATAACATAATTGGTGAATATAGATAGGAATAAGGTTTATAATCCACCAAAACTTTTTATAAATTATTAGAAAAAAATTAGCCTCTGGTGAAAATATTGAGAAAGGCGATAAATGGGCATTTCACAAAACTAGTCAATAAGAATAGTCAACAATCATATAAAATGATATTCAATCTCTCTAGTTAAAATGATACACGTTAGTAACAAATTGAGACTTTTTTCACCTCACATTGCATGGGAGAAAAGCACGGATACTGCTTGGAATTAATTACTGCAGGAGAGGACCACTCTCCCAAGCTGCAGGCGGGCATCAGGGCCTGGTTTGCCATGTGGTGCTGTGTGTCAGGAAAGGTCAGGCAGCCTTCCTCGGGCACATGCCACTCCCTGCTGGTCCAGTGGAGTGTGGTGCTGTCTTGAGTCCCACCTGACCCTGTACTGAGCACCAAATCAGAATAGCACCCTTCCAGGGTGCAGGTCAGCAACAAGTGTATTTTCTGACCCTCTGAGTCTGCTTTCAGGAATTCATCCCAGAGAAATCGATCCATCAAGGATGAAAGATGGAGATGGAGAGGTATTTGTGGCAAGGTTGTTGGTAATAGTGAAACCTGGAAACAATTAACTGTGTATCAGTGATTGGTCATAACTCATGGTTCATAACTCATAACATATTCAAGAGGATACTATGTATGTCCCCAAAAAGAGATGGAATAAAAATATTTCCATAACATGCTTTCTAATCCAGTAATCAGGGGACAAAACAACATATATAGCCACAAATATATATATATATATATATATATATATATATATATATATATATATATATATATATAATCACAAATATGTGTCTTTGTATGCAGAAAGATGACTAAAACCACACCAAATAAAGTTTGAGTAGTTGCCTCTAAAGTTATGATTTGGGGTGACTTTTACATTTTACCCTCTTTACTAAGGTTCCTATTAGATATATATTATCTTTGGAAAACAGAAGTTCTTTATTGAGTCAGTTCTATTTATAAATTCAGTCCTCATTTATCCCCATCCATCTAGTGATCCCCAGACTTTCCTGGTAATCTATTTTGTCAGTTTGACTCAAATCAAAGAGCCCTCATTCGGAGAGGAGGAACCTGAGCCTTCAGGATCCACACCCAAAGGTCAAAATATGTAGATAACTTTGGTCAATTACTCCTTCTTCAATTTCCACTAAGCAATCAAATTTTATAGCAAACTGTATTAATAATTACAAAAGATACATTAATTTGAAAACTTTTCATTATTTTTTAATTTAAAAAATAAATATGATTTATTAATAGAAAATGCAGTTCACACATTTCTCCCATCCCTTAACCCTGGGCCTCTTGGAAGTACCAATCTGTTCTCTGTATCTATGAACTTGGTTTTATATACATTTACATTCCACATGTAAGTGAGGTCATACAGTATTCGTCTTTCTCAGTCTGACTTATTTCACTTAGCATAATGCCCTCATGGTCCATCCACATTTTCAAACATGACAAGATTTCATTCTTTTCTATGGCCAAATAATATTCCATTGTGCGTGTGTGTGTGTGTGTGTGTGTGTGTGTCTATATATATATATATATATATATATATATATATATATATTACATCTTCTTTATCCATTCATCCGTGAATGGGCACTTGAGTTGTTCCCATATCTTGACTATTATAAATAATGCTAATGTTGCAATGATCTTTTTCAGTTAGTGTTTTTGTTTTCTTTAGATAAATATCCAGAAGTGGGATTGCTGGATCATATGGTCATTCTATTTTTAATTTTTTGAGAAACTTCCATCCTGTTTTCCATAATGGTTGCACCAACTTGCATTCCGACCAACAGTTCACAAAGCGTTCTCTTTTCTGCATGTTCTTTCCAACACTTAATTCCTGTCTTTTTAATAATAGTCATTGTAATGGGTGTGAGGTGATATCTCAGCATGGCTTTGATTGGCATTTCCCTGATAATTAGTGATGTTGAGCACTTTTTCACGTACCTGCCAGTCACCTGTATGTGTTCATGTACCTACTGGCCATCTGTAGGAAAAGAATGAAAACTTCATTCTTAATTGAGTTTCAAGGTGGTAACTTCAACCCCAGATCAATCCTGAAAATTTAAGTCAGTCAAGTTTTTCAAATATTATAAATAAAACAGATGTGTGGGCAAACAGGAAGTGGCCACTCAACTCATGGAACTGAAACATATTTTGAATCAGAAAATATAATTTCTCTTTTTTTGTTTTTAGGCATATTTTTTCCTGGGTACACTGAAAATAGATTATGATTCCTGGACTAGTAATATTTAATAGGATTTCACACCAACACACTTAATGCTTTACATTAAAAGACTCTCCTAAAATAATGTTATATTGCTCATCAAGTTAGTTACTTTATATTTAACTTAATTTCCACTACGAATAATTTGCCTTCCCCCTAAGACCACATATAAACTTAAAGGAGTAAAGCAATTTGAGTAATACTGAAATGAAAGAAAAATACCAGTGATTTGTCATACAGTGTCAATTTTTTAAGTTTAATTTTCTATTGTCTGGAATAGGCATTTTTAATCTCTAGCATGCATTCCAAGGCGGGCACAAAGATTACTTGTCTTGGTGGGCATGAGTAGGCTTTGTTACTAATACTTCAGCCCCAAGGACATCATAAACAAGCAGCCTGACAAAGAGTCTATTCAAACTAATGTTCAACAAGAACTTCCCAAACCTATGGAAAGATCTGGATCCTCAAACCCAAGAAGCAAACAGACCACCTACTTACCTCAATCCTAACAGGCCTTCTCCAAGGCACACCATATTGAAGCTGTGAAAAAAAATAATGATAAAAAAAAGAATTCTCAAGGCAACCAGGGAAAAGAAGACCCTGAGATTGTTATCAGACTTTTCAGCAAAAATTCTGCAAGCCAGGAGGGAGTGGAGTCAAATATTCAAACTACTGAAAAAGAGAAATTACCAGCCAAGAATAATAGATCCTGCAAAGTTATCTTTTAGATATGAAGGAGGAATAAAGATTTTTCCATATATACAGAAGCAGAGGGAATTTTGCACCACAAGTTCTGCATTACAGGAAATATTGAATGAAGCTATTCGACCTGAAACTAATAGACAAAAGAATACAAAACCATGAGCAAGATTACTAACAGATGGACAGAAGCAGAAAATGGCAACCCCTACACAGAATAGGACACTATACACTTAAACACAACAGAAAGAGTAAAAAAGATAAAATATGAAAAAAGAAAAAGAAGACAGTTTGCTACTGCAACTCAGAAATGAACTCATAGCATAAATAGGGATAATGTGTGATGACAAAACATAAAAGGGGAGGGAGGAAAGTTCTGAATTTGTAAAGGAGAATGGAGATAAAATGCATACTAATGAAAAATGACTACCGTATATGTGAAACTTTTTTTTTTACATAAACTTAATGGTAACCACTCAAAAAAACCCAAAACTGAGACACATAACATAAAGAAAGAGGAAACAGAAGAAAAAAATCATACACTAACACCAAACTAAAGTAACAGACAGAAACACAAAGGCAAAGAAACAATGGAGACACTGAGCTACCAGAAAACAAAAGATAAAACAGCTATAGGAGAGCTGTATCTATCAATAATCACCCTAAATGTAAATGGACTGAACTCACCAATAAAAAGGCACAGAGTCACAAACTGGATCAAAAAACAAAACCCAACCATATGCTGCCTCCAAGAGACACATCTCAGCTATAAGGACAAATACAGACTCAAAATGAAAGGGTGGAAAACAATACTCCAAGCAAATGGTATCCAGAGAAAAGCGGGTATATTGATGCTTATGACAGATGAAACAGACTTCAGGATAAAAAAAGGTAACAAGAGACAAATATGGACATTTCATAATAATCAAGGAAAAATACAACAGAAAGACATAACATTTACCAATATATATGCGCCCAATGAGGAAGCACTAACATGAGATATATATATATGTATATATATATATATATATATGTATATATATATGTATATATATATATATATATATGATATATATATAGCAACTACTAATAAAACTAAAGGGAGAAACTGACAAAAACACAATTATAGTACGGGACCTAAATACATCATTGACAGCTATGGATAGATTATCCAAACAAAAAATCAGTGAGGAAATATCAGCCTTAAGAGACACACTAGACCAAATGGACATAATTGACATTTTCAGAGCATTTCATCCTAGAACACTACACTATATATTCTTTTCTAGTAAACATAGAATATTATCTAAGATAGACCATATTTTGGGACACAAAACTAGCCTCAGGAAATTTAAGTAGACTGACATCATACCAAGCATATTCTCTGACCACAATGCTTTGAAATTGGATATCAATTGTAAAAAGAAAGTGGAAAAACCACAAATACGTGGAGATTAAATAATGTGCTATTAAAAAAATGACTGGGACAAAGAAGAAATTTTTAAAAAGATCAGGTGATACATAGAAACAAATGAAAATGAAAATACATTGTATCAAAATTATTGGGAGGCAGCAAAAGCAGTATTAAAAGGGAAATTTATATCATTACAGGCCTATCTCAAGAAACAAGAAAAATCCCAAATAAATAACTTAACATTACATCTTAAAGAACCTGGAAAGAAGAACAAATGAAACCCAAAGTTAGCAGAAGGAGGAAAATAATAAAAATTAGAGCAAATTAAATGAAATGGAGAAGAAAAAGGTAATAGAAAAGAATTAATACAACAAATAGCTGGTTCTTTGACAAGATTAATAAAATTGACAAACCCTTGTCTAGACAAAGGAAAAAGGAGAAAAGACACAAATAAACAAAATCAGAAATGAAAGAAGAGAAATTATGATGGATACCACAGAAGTACAAAGGATCATCGAAGAATACTATGAAGGTCTATGTACCACAAAATTCAATAACTTAAAAGAAATAAACAAGTTCTTAGAAACATATAGCCTTCCTAGACTGAATCATGAAGCACTGGAAAGTCTAAATAGATCAATCATCAGTAAGGAAATTGAAACAATCATCCAAAACCTCCCCAGAAGCAAACATCCAGGACCAGATGGCTTCACTAGTGAATTCTACCAAATATTCAAAGATGATTTATTACCTGTCTTCCTCAAACTCTTCCAAAAAATTGAAGACGAAGCAATACTTCCTAACTAATTTTATGAGGCCAACATTACCCTGATACCAAAACACAGTAAGGATAACACAAAAAAAGAAAACTACAGACCAATAGCTCTAAAATATACAAACACAAAAATCTGAAACAAAACACTAGCAAATCAAATACAACAATTCATTAAAAAGATTATACATCATGATCAAGTGGGGTTCATCCCCGGGGCACAAGAAAGGTTCAACATACGAGGAAGGACAATTAAGTTTGCAAACTCATCCTAGAAAAAGTGCTACATGCCTCATTGCTGAATATCACTATGGTCACCTTCAAAGTACTCCCCTTGGGAAGCTATGCACCAACACCAGCACCTAGTCCACCCTTCAAAGCAACTTTGGGACTCTTTTTCTGGAATGGCCATCAGAGCTGTCGTCGTATTACCCTTGATGTCCTGAATGTCCTCAAAATATCTTCCTTTCAATATTTCCTTTATCTTTGGGTAAAGAAAGAAGTCATTGGGGCCAGGTCAGGTGAGTAGGGAGGTTGTTCCAATATAGTTATTTGTTTACTGGCTAAAAACTCCCTCACAGACAGTGCTGTGTGAGCTGGTGCATTGTCATGATGCAAGAGCCATGAATTGTTGGCGAAAAGTTCAGGTTGTCTAACTTTTGCACGCAGTTTTTTCAGCACTTCCAAATAGTAAACTTGGTTAACTGTCCAGTTGGCACAAATTCATAATGAATAATCCCTCTGATATAAAAAAGTTTAGTAACATCATTGCAACAAGTTTGCAAACTTAATTGTCAGACCACATACACAAATCAATCAATGTGATATACCACATAAACAAACTAAAAGATAAAAATCATATGATTATATCAATAGATACAGTAAAAGCATTTAACAAGATACGATATCCATTTCTGATTAAAACAGTTGATAAAATGGGTATAGAAGGAAAGTACTTCAACATAATTAAGGCTATATATGACAAACCCTCAGCTACTATCATACTTAATGGTGAGAAACTGAAAGCTTTTCCTCTAAGATCAGGAACAAGACAGGAATGCCCCATGTCATCACTGTTATTCAACATTGTATTGAAGTCCTAGCCAGAGCAATCAGGCAAGAGAAAACAATAAAAAGCATCCAAATTGGGAATGAAGAAGTTAAACTGTCACTTTTTGCAGACGACATGGTTCTTTATATACAAAACCCTAGATTCTACCAAAAAACTATCAGAAATAATAAACAAATACAGAAAAGTTGCAGGATACAAAATCAATTGTGCAAAAATCCATTGTGTTCATATATAGTAACACTGAAATTTCAGAAAAAGAAATAAAACAAAAATTCCTTTTGCAATTGCAACAACAACAAAATACCTAGGAATAAACTTAACAAAGGATATGAAGGACTTATACAATGAAAGCTACATGAGATTATTAAAAGAAATTGAAGACACAAAGAAATGGAAAGGTATTCTGTGTTCATGGATCGGAAAAATAAGCATAGTTAAAATGACCAGTCCAGGCAAGTTCATGCAAGAGACCTGGGGCTCCCTTCCCCCACCCAGCCCCCACTTGTAGGGCAGGAGTCTACATGGAGAAGACTAAGGCTACCACCCCCACCCAGTGTTCTGCTAAGAGAAGGTATCACTCTAGCAGAAGCAGGCCCTTGTCCTCAACCCCAGCTTCAGTGCAGGAACACAGAGGTTCCTCCCAGGAGAGACATAGGTTGTTAGAGCTCCCCAGCTCTCCCTACAGAGGCTGATACTAGTTCATTGGAATAGAACATAAGGAAGCTCAAACCTAAGAGTGTTGTTGAAAACAACAGAGATCCTAGAGGTGAACAGTTACAAGGAGGCTGGTAATTGATGGTTCTAGTAACAACAAGCACAACATAGACCAGCTGAAAGATGAACAGAGAGAATCAGCACAAGAGGCAGCTGAAAACCCTTCTGGATCAGAGCAAGCTTCAATGACTGGTGATATCTGTCCCTGGAAAGAGTATGGACTTTAACTGGATCAGACGGTGAAGCAAGTTATACCCCAGAGTGTTGGTGAAAACAACAGAGCAACCAGCGGGCAATTAAAAGAGGTTAAAATCTGGATATGATACCAACAGCAAACCAGCCAGAAGATCATCTGGGAGATCAGAGATAGATAAAGAGAGCCCTCGCAGGCCACAGCCATTCCTGGTGTCAGAAATACTGTCCCACATCCAAGGTGGCATGCTCGGAGGACCAGCTCTCAGGCAGCCCTCAGCCAGGGGACTCATCCAGCCAGGACACTACAGAGATGCGCAACAAACAGGCAAACATCAACAAACCCTGGGGGAGGGATCAGTCTCCAAACTTGCCATCTATATTACCTAAAATGTCCAGTCTTCAATCAGAAAAGGAAATGAGACATGCATAGAATCACGAAAGTATCACCTGTACACAGGAATAGAAAGCAGGCGACAGCAAGGGCCTTTGTAGGACCCAGATGGTGAACGTAATGGACAAAGACTTCAGAGGCGTTATTATAAACATGTTCGAAGAAGTATTACAGAATACTTAAAAAATATTTAGAAATTAAAGAAATTCTAAAAACAAATGGACCGTGTTCATGGATGGACATATTTAATAGTGTTAAGATGGCAATACTCCCAAATTGATCTACAGAGGCCCTGTCAAAATCCCAGCTTCTGTTTTGGCAGAAACTGACAGGCTGATCCTAAAATTCTTATCACAATGCAAAGCCAAAATAATCTTGAAAAAGAACAAAGTTGTAGGACTCAAACTTTTCAATTTCCAAAGTAGTACAAGACTTCAGTAATTGGACTGTAATTTTGGAATAAGGACAGATACGTAGATCATGAGAATGGAATTTAGAGCCCAGAAATAACTCTTGCATTGATCTTCAACAAGGGTGTGGCAAGACAATTTATTGTGGACAGAATATACTTGAACCTTGAACAACATGGGTTTGAACTGCACAGGTTCACTTATAGGCTGATTTTTTTCAATAAGTACATACAGTACTGTAAATGTATTTTCTTTTCCTTATGAATTTCTTAATAACATTTTCTCTAGCTCATTTAAGTGTAAGAATATAGTATATAATATAAAATATGTGTTAATCGACTGTTTACATTATTGGTAAGGTTTCCAGTCAACAGTAGCCTATTAGCAGTTACATTTTTGAGGAGTCAATAGTTATATGCAGATTTTTGATTGTGAGAGGGTTTGGCATCCTTAACACCTGCATTGTTCAAAGGTCAACTGTAGTTGTTTCGATAACTACTGTTGTGCTGGGACAACTAGATATGTGCATGCACAAAACTGAGGTTGGACTTCTGTCCTAAACTGTACCCCAAAGTTAATTCAAAATGGATCTGAGACATAAATGTAAAACCTAAAACTATAAAACTAGAGAAACACATAGGAGTAAATCTTCTTGACCTTGGGTTAGGCAATGATTTCTTAGATATAATACAAAAAACACAAGCAACAAAAAAAAAACTAAATTTACCTTCATCAAAATTTTTAAAAAAAAATTGTCCTGCAAATGATACGATCAAGAAAGTGAAAAGAGAACCTTCAAAATAGAATACTATGTATCTAATGAGGAACTTGTATCCAAAATATGTAAAAAATTCTTACAACTCAATAATAACAAATGAGTCAATTGCATATAACCTATATTTTCATACCATTTCATACCATTTGTGTGGATTCAGTGTAATTCTTGGGTGTGACAAATTCAAGTTTTGCTTTCTGGAACTTTCTGTGATTTTTTTCCTCCAATATTTTTGCTACTTGATTGGTTGAACCCTCAGATATTAAGGGCCGCTGTAATAATATTTTTAAAAAGTAAACTGCTAGACAAATACATGGCTACCTGTTGTGGTATGTGAAGGAGTTATTTTTGAGCACATATTTTTCCATCCTTTTTAATCTCCAGGGTATAGGATCACGTCTTGCAATAAAGACATACAATACAGTGTTGCCTCGGTTTTCGAACGTAATCCGTTCCAGAAGACTGTTCGAGTTCTGAAACGTTTGAAAACAGCCAACAGCCAGGCCTCAGGAACTTTCACGCGGAAGCTGCGTGACATATTCGACTTCCGAGGCGTGTTCCAAAACCAAAGCATTTACTTCTGGGTTTACGGTGTTTGTAAACCGAAGTGTTCGTCAACAGAGACATTCAAAAACCGAGGTACTTTAATAAAAAATAAAAATAAAATAAATAAATAAAAATAAAAAAATTAAAAAGAACCCGAGGTACTACTGTAATTGTTTGCCAACTTGAATTTCACAGAAAATAAGAAATCAGAGGTATGCAGAGGAGGCTTGACTTCCTCAGAGCCACACGCCCAGGGAAGGGGCAGCCTTGGGAAGATAGCCCGTGTTTTTGACCCCTGACCAGAGTTCTCACCACTGGGCTATGACGTGTGGCCTAAGTTCAAATGCTATCCTTAGTCCTTAAGTAACTTTTTTCTTTCTTGTTCAAAACCTCATTGACAACAGAAAAAGAAGGAAGTCCACCATTTGTAGGCGAAAGGTCCCTTTTAAATCAGGGTTGAACGGGTGAGGGAGCCGAGCAGCAGAAGAAGGCTATTCCTCCAGTGACATTCTGTTGCATTTTGGCAGATAGATGTGTCCAGGTGGTGGCCACCACTGAGATTCAGCGAAGCTGGTCTAGCAAAAATAACCTGCCTTCTTAAGACAAGATAGGGTTAAGTAACTACATGTTGTTAAGGTACACCTACATTTTAAAATTGTTAAAATGGTGAATTTTGTGTTGTGTGACTTTCATCTCAACTTAAAATGATTTGTATAAAAGTACACCTGATGCTGTCCTCACTCTGGAACTTTCCCCTTTTTTTGCCAATCAAATTTTACCATTTCAATAGTTGGAGTTGAGTAGTCTTTTATTTGCAACCTAAAGCATCCTAACATGTCATGTGTAACTCATGTATTTTTAATTTGAAAGAGTTAAATATGAGGACCTTGCATTCTAAATATTAAAATGTACAATGTACGGATATATTCTACAGTAAAAAAAAAAATGTCTGGCATTAAATTCTGGATAAAAGTAATGAAATATTCATGGAGTTTCAAGGTCCCACTACCTAGAAAAAAAAGATCCCCTCCCTCTCTGCCACCCAAGCAAAACTGGAAGAGAAAACAAAAATGTAAAAGTTACCAGTAGTAACCAAACAAAAAAAGGAGAAGGGCTTAATGAGATGGACTTCAGAAAATGCTCGCTCATACAGAAACCAGAAGTTTGAGGGGATCAGGGGGAGGTCATGTTCCCACCTCCCAGAAACCATAACTGGTGAGTCTACAAAATTTTGACAATTCTCATTTAAATCTTGATAGAAGAAAGAGGAGTGATAATTTATTCTTAGCTTTCCCCATTTTTGACTATGAGGTAGTGAAAATGTCTGCAGTGGAGAGCAGAGAAAAAAGAGAAATGTCAGTCTTCTGTATGACTGTCAGATGTCTGAGGACTCCGGGGACCCACATTAACTGGGGGACGGAGCTGAGGCTCAAAGTTGCCCCCAAAAGAGTGGGGTAAGCTCTTCCCTCTCCATCTCCCAATGAAGAGTGAACCCTCCTGCCTTCAACCCATTCTCATGCAGGAAGGAGGACCCAGTTATTGCAACGCAACTCCATAACCAATGCCCAAAGGTTATAGAAAATCAGGCATAAAGGGACAAATAAACCCTAAAACTGACGCCCAGAACAGAGAAAGAATCAATGATTCTTTGATCCTGATGTAAGGATCAAGGAGCTGTCACCCACAGAGGAGTAAACAGAAGGCCTGGAGAAAGCTAGCAAGTGTGGGCAAGTAAAACACCCGACTAGTAACTATGCTCAAAGGATAAAGAATCAGAATGAATAGACAAAGGAAAAAGACTCAGAATGGTTTGGATTTCTCAACAGCAACACTGCAAACAAGAAAACAATAGAATAATGGCTTAAAATTGTGAGGAAAAGTAATTTCTGAACTAGAATTCTATACAATCATGCAGGCTGGAAGAGCACATCCAAACCATCAATAACAGTTGAAGATAGAACTTTTTTGGATATGGAAGGTCTTTAAAATATCTACAGAAGTATTCAGTTTTCGAACGTCTCCATTGACGAACATTTTGGTTTATGAATGCCGTAAACCCGGAAGTAAATGCTTCTGTTTTCGAGCACAACTCAGAAGTCAAACATGTCACACGGCTTCCGCTGAGTGCAAGATCCTGAGGCCTAACGGTCAGCTGTTTGCGAACGTTTCAGAACTCGCGGATTACAGTCGAAAACCGAGGTACCACTGTACTTCCATTTCTCAGGAAACTCCTGGACATTGTGATCCACCAAAATGACTGAGTCAACTAAGGAAGAGAAAGGCATGGAATACAAGAAACAACTCCAAAATAAAAGTGAAAGGAAGCACAGAACAGAAACAGAAGAAATGCATCCTTGAGAAACTGTAACTACAAATTGACCAAAATTGTGCCCAAATTTCCATCTCAAATTCATATCACTTTGGTGATCCAAAAAAAAGAAAAAAGACAAAAAAGTAACCTGAGGACTTTTCTTAAATTGTCCAAATACTCGTTAAACCGTAGGCTTCGCACAGAAGCAAAGAAAAGTTCTCTCTGAAAGAAAATACCTTCTTCCCAGGCCTCAACTAATTTCCACAAATATTTCAGGGACAACAAGTGGCCAAGCACACAGTCTAACATGACCAAGTACACAGTAAGGCATGAACAAGAACCACAGAAACCCTCAGACAACACAAGCAGATATGCGAGACCTCAGGTGGTGGAATTAACACAACAAAACCAGCGGAAACAATACTGACTGCTTTTAAAGAAATAAAAATAAGATTCTGCAGGGAACAGGAGACTTTAAAAAGTGACTGTGCGTGGTGCCCTGAGATCATCCTGGTACGCATTTTGCTAGAAGTGCTTCCAGGACTCAGCACACAATCACAGCGAAAAGATAAAAAGCACTCAGCACCTGGGGGGAAAGAAGAAAGGCTGGGAGAAATGTGTTGAGTTTGAGGAAGATTTTTTCTATTCATAGGAATTTGTGTGATAATTTTAACATTGAAAAATCATTACAAGAACACTAATTAAGTTTTTAAAGACGACTCAAAGGTGGGAAGGACCCAGTGCTACAGTGAGGTGGGCAGATGGATCTAGAACATCACCTACCTCACCGCCATTAGCGACCCTAAGGAAACATGTAATTTCAGTAAACGCGAGGCAGGACCCCTAGTCTTCAGCAATATCGCCTACTCTAAAAGCCTCCTGCAGCCTCCACTCTTTTAGAGAACAACCGCTATTTTACTGGCTCTTTGAAGCAACAAGTCCAGTGGTTAACAAATACAATCATAATAAAAACCCTTCCTTGGGTTAAAAATTAAATGGCAAAATGACTGGAAGAGAATGGCCAAGTGGAAAGTCTGAGGGGCTCCAGTCTAGTGTAAACACTCCCTATGGCCTTATTCTTCTCCATGGCAATTATAATCTAACACACTATTTTGTATTGGTTATTGTGTTTTGGCTCAGGGTACAGCTTTTCAAAACAGTGTTACCAAAAATGTGAGGGTCTGGAAACTTTCAGGGGAACCGACATTTCAAAGAGGGCTGTCCAACAGAAAAAGAAAAAAATGCGGAGAGAGGATGGGGGAGGGGAACCAGGTCGGTGCTTTAAAACCATTTTAAGGACTACAGAAAAGGGTTAAACTTAACAATTTATTTAGTTCCGGACTGCAGACCGCAGTAGGGATTACAGAAGGACGCAAGTCAAACTCAGTATCAAGAACTTGGTCGTCATTGAAGCCATCCGAAAACTGGCTGTGTTGGACAGGCTGAGCCCACCCAAAGGTGCGCCTGAAGTGTGGCGTGCATCTAAGGCAGGTCACCTGGCGGGCCTGCTGGTCACCGGTCAGCGGGGGTGTCTGGGGACACGCCGCCCAAGGGGAAGGTTCTCTTCCCGAGGAATTGCGCGGGGAAATGGGCGCGCCCCTGACAGCTGTGGTCCTTAAAACAGGCGGCGGGGGGAGAGGTTCCCGTTGTTGGCAGTGCCCCGCCAGGTGTCTGACGGCCCCTGTCCCGGGCTTCCGTGCCTGGGGCGCGGGTGGAGCGCTCACCGGCCGCCGTCCCCCCCCGCCGGCCTCCCAGGTGGACCCGGCCCCGCGTTCTCGGGGCGCCCGCGTTCTCGGGGCGGCGGCCGGGAGGAAGTGTGGGGCCTGCCCGGGCGCGTTGAGGAAGTTGCCCACAATGAGGAAGCGCCGCGCGCGGGGCGGCTGAGGCGACTCCCGTGGCCCGCCCGCTCCGCCTCCGCCCTGCCCGCGCCCCGGCCCACGCGCGCTCCCCGCCCCGGGACCCCACGCCGCCCGGGACCCCACGCCGCCCCGGACCCCACGCCGCCCCGGACCCCACGCCGCCCGGGACCCCACGCCGCCCCGGACCCCACGCCGCCCCGGGACCCCACGCCGCCCGGGACCCCACGCCGCCCGGGACCCCACGCCGCCCGGGACCCCACGCCGCCCCGGACCCCACGCCGCCCGGGACCCCACGCCGCCCGGGACCCCACGCCGCCCCGGACCCCACGCCGCCCCGGACCCCACGCCGCCCCGGACCCCACGCCGCCCGGGACCCCACGCCGCCCCGCCCGCGCCGCCCCTGCGCAGGGGGCTCGGCCCGCGGGGACGCGGGGGAGGCGGCGCGCGGGGGACGCGGCCTGGGAGAAAGGACGGACGTTGATGCCGCCGTTGGACGAGAAGCAGGTAGGTGCTGCCCGCGTCCCTCCTAGCCCCGGGGCCTCGCGCGGTGCGACGCCCGGACGACGCGCCAGGCCCGGGCCGGGGGTCAGTGCCGGGCGGGCCCCCAGGTGGCCCGCGGCGCCGGCCGCGTGGAAGCGGCGGGTCCTGGGAAGCGGGAGCCGAGTCCGCAGGCGCCGCAACTGCAAAGTGAGAAACTGGCGTCCGTCCCTTCCCATGAACGCCCTGGAAAATCCCACGGCATTTGTGGAAGTGACTCGCTGTTCGCGTGCCTGCTCGGGTTCTGTATGTCCGACGCTTCGTACACGGCACAGAGAACGAGCGCGGGCATCAGCACAGGAGCTTTCTTAACTACTACCGAAATGTAGCATGGTTGCTCCTTTTACGGCACGTTTTCATGGTAAAGGAACTTAACTAGCCAGTGAATCACGGGGGGCGCACGGTAGTTTTCTGTAGTGAAATGTAAATGTTAAGTGTTCTTTGTTTTGTTTTTTTGTCAATATGGTTTAAAATATTAAACCCACCTAAATAACTATGCAAAGGCAATTCTTTTGTTCGTTTGTTTGAATGTTGAAGTATTAGAAAGGCTTCGGTGGAGAAATTAGAGTTTAAATCGTTCCAAGTTGGAAACAGTGTTGCAGATTACTTTAATGAGTTTGCCTGACTCCCCAAAGATTTCACTGAACCCAAGTGGAACTGTTAGTGGAGGAATTGGTCTGTCTCTTAAACCCTCAACATTTCAGCGTCTAGTTGAAAGAATTGGAGTTGTCCCACATTTGAATCTTCATACTAAATAATACAACAACAACAATAATAATAATAATAATAATAATAAATAATCGTGATGATGGAGAATTTCCAGAAGAAATGGAATTGACTCTAGTATCTAATTTGTTTGTTTTAATAAGGACAAATTCATTGCTATTTCACAGGCAGGATTTCAATTAAATGCAATTAAATTCATTAATGCCCCTCCCCGCCAAAAGTCTGGATGGTGCATAGATATATGTATTTGTATTTGAGCTAAAAGATTAAAATACTTGTAAAGTGTTAGGTGTTTTAAGTGAGAAATCTTGTCAGTTGAAACGATTTTATCAACTCATTGTGTTCTATCTACAATGATGTAGATGGGTGTGTTTAGAGAAATTTTGCAATAAAATAGAAGTTGATTTGTATTCTCTATGTCTGTAATGCTTAGACATGTAGGATTATATAGTCGTAACTAGAATGTTTTTAATGTTTTAAGGCAGGATGAAAATGACGTGTGTACTTTAGGTCCTTACCTTTCCTGGGGGATGAAATTGGCGGGAAGATCATTTGATTGGTAGATTTGCACTTCAGAAATAGCTCACTTTAGCTTTCCTTCAGCTCATATTTAATATTCTGAGTGCAGGTCTGATTTCTCTGTTTTTAACCCAGACTTCTTAGTAGGACACCACTTAGGCAGCACACTGCATGTTGGTGATCGTTTAAAACACTTGTGCTCAGATATGTTTTGGAATGCAGGATTTTTCACAATTTAGAATTCCAAGTTAGAATTTTAGCATTGAAAAAGACATTTCTCAGAATTCTTTTTAATTTATTGGGGTGACAATTGTTAGTAAAATGACATAGATTTCAGGTGTACAATTCTGTATTACATCATCTATAAATCCCATTGTGTGTTCAACACCCAGAGTCAGTTCTCCTTCCATCACCATATATTTGATCCCCCTTACCCTCATCTCCCTCCCCCCACCCCCTTTACCCTCTGGTAACCACTAAACTATTGTCTGTGTCTATGAGTTTTTGTTTCTCTTTTGTTGTTTTTGGTTTATATACCACATATCAGTGCAATCATAGGGTTCTCTGCTTTTTCTGTCTGACTTATTTCGCTTAGCATCATACTCTCAAGATCTATCCATGTTGTCACAAATGTTCCTATATCATCTTTTCTTACCGCCGAATAGTATTCCATTGTGTGTACATACCACAACTTCTTTATCCATTCATCTATCGAAGGACATTTTGGTTTCCATGTCTTGGCCACCATAAATAAAGCTGCAGTGAACATTGAAGCACACGTGTCTTTATCTATAAATGTTTTCAGATTTTTGGGGTAGATACCCAGGAGAGGGATTGCTGAGTCATGTGGTAATTCTATTCATAATTTTTTGAGAAACCTCCGCACTGCCTTCCATAGCGGCTGCACCAGTCTGCATTGACATTTCTCAGAATTTAGACAGGTATGTGTGCACACTGACATCGTATGGTAGCTACCACTGCGATACAGCCTCCTGTAATGGCACATATTAATGTTTGTGCATTGATTGACACTGTGAACAGCCTTACTACGTGGAATAAATAAAGACTGTAATTAGCTGTGTGTCAGTTTAGGGCAGGCATTGTCCCTAAATGAGAGTCCCTAAAACTTACCAAAAAAACCTGTTTTCAGAGCATTTTGGAGTTGGACTAAAGGACTGAGTCTGTGTGAGACTCTATCAAGTTACTGTTTGCTTTTGAAAAGACATTGCTTTTCTGTTGCCCAGTAACACACACTTTTCAGTAATTAGATAGGCAATTCCCTTCTTGTCAGGAGGTCTGAAATAGCAGAACTTCACTGAATTTTCAGTGATAACCATCAAAACATAAATCCTGCAAGTAAGAATAGGATGTTTCATCCTTACTGATGTACTTTCAAACAGCAGATTTTCTGACAGTCTGGGATTATAGAGCAAGAACACAGTGGTTACTCAAGGAAAGGGTACTATCACCATTTCCAACTGCAGTATGTGCTTGGAAGAAATGTCTCCTGTTCACTGTGCAGTTGGCTCTGTCCTCTGTGCCTAAGGAATGGCAGGACACTCCAATCTGACCTCATTTTTGCTGAGAAAGCTTTCACTGTAACAGATTTTTTCCAACTAACTCATCTTCTCTCCCCTGCCCCTCGTTTGCAAGTTTTAACATTTTCTTCCACTTCTGGATTGGTTTAGCTATAAATGAGTGGAGAAAAAATTAGAAATTTAGGCGTTTGGGGAGAATTTTTTTTAAATGTGTGCATACTGAACTTTTTTTTCTTTAAAAGCAATTAAAATCAAAAGGCAGAATCTTAAAGAGAGATTGGTATTAAATTGCCTGATTTAATTATGTCCTATCATCTTACTCTTCTACTTTGATTTGAACAGGTTTGTTCCTTTTCACGTGGAAAAGAGTTAAAAAAAATTTTTTTAACTGAGGAATTGTGGGAAAATTTTTTAAAAATAGGCTAAATTTTAAAGGAAAAAAGAAATCATCCATTTTGACACTACATTATCAGGGAAATTTTCTATTAGCTTGTAAGTTTGTCTGACAAAGTTATTTTGCATCATTTTGACTTTTTTTGCCCTTAAGAATTAATTATGTAAGTTTTGCCATGTGACTCTTGATAGGTGGTTGAATTGGAATATTAAGTATAATCAGATTTAGTCAAGGCCATAGATACCAATAGAAAGAAGAACACTTAGTATGTGTTAAAGTAGATTTAATAAATCAAAATTGACTCCCTCTTGATTCTTTTATTCTTGGAAAAACCATGTGTTTATTTCTGGAGGCCACCAAAGACTGACGATGAGAGGAGGAAGAAGGTAGGAATGATTTAGAGTACTGGTGATGCCACGATGACCATGCAGGGTGTACTGTAAGCTTGTGTGATGGGCAGTGCCTGGTGAGCACCATTCTCTCTTCTGGGGAAGCCAGCTAGCTCTGACAATGGAGTCCTTGTTTCTGAAGCTGGGGGCAGTACCCCTCGCTGCTGTGCTGGAGCACTAGAGGAGAGTACGGACGCAGGAGCGTGCTAGCCTTCCAGACTGGCATGCTAAGTGTGAGAAGTATGGTATGAGACAGCTGAGCAGGCAGTAGGCCCTATGGGGAATGCAGGCTGGTGTGAGGGTAAGTGAGGCCCAGGCCTGGATGGGTCAACGGAAGAGGCCCTTAGGGCAGCAGCGTTTCAGGAAAAGCCACAGTTTAAGTATTGGTTTGTTTTGTTATACTCTGCATGGCATTTGATGTCCAATACAGGACATTCTGTTTGTCTTAATTGATAAATCTTCATTCTGTTTTGGCCAGTCTGATAATTTATTAAATCTATCCATTTCTATTGAGTTGTCATGGAAATGTTTTGGTGTGACCAGAGTTCATTTTTATTTTTTAAAATTTTAATTTGTGACAATATTTTCCCATCCTCTACGACTGCTCCCTAAAAGCAACCATTTTATATTTTTATAGCTATTTTTCTTCTAGAATTCTCTCCCTTTATTTTCTTATAATGTGCTTATTTGCTAAAGTTTTGGGTGATCACATTTAGACAGTGCCTGCTGACTTCCTACTCTGAGAAATGAGCACTCGGCCATCCTATATGCCCCACCACCCAGGATAATCATCCTAGAATTTGCGGTGAAGGTGCTATTTGGTGTTTACTTCATTGTGATGATGTTTACTGCTAAAGGAAGGTGTATAATACAGTTTCATTTTCTTTCTCGGACCCCTTGCTGCTCTTCCTGGGGTAAACTCTCGTTCTGGTTTGGCGTTTTTTCAGTGGGCTCTGTGCCTATTACAATTTTCTCCCCGACTCTCTGACACTAAGATAAAACCCTTATTGACTCAGTTTCCCACTGAGTCAAACATACCACGCAATCTATCGGTTCCACTTTTCTTCCTTTGTTTCTGGAACCTTCTGTCTTCTTGCTCCAGTCTGACAGTTTCTCTTCCGTCTTGCTACACAGATACTAATAACTGAAGCATATTTTTGGGAATTGGTTGACTAAATACATTTCCTACGGTTTGACCCTTTGTCTTATCCTTTGAGGTCTTCACATACCTCTTACTAATATTCACGTACATTTTATCTATTATAAATCCATTGTCATAACTGTTGAAAACACTTCCCCAGACTTGTCATTTGCAGGGTTATTTATTTGTAGCATAGAACTTTTGTAATTTCTTCCAACAGGACATATTCTGAATCATACTTAGTGAAAGATTATTTTTAACTCCAGTTTAGCAGTTGGCATCTCCACTTAAAATCAGTCTCAGTGTCACCTCTGTATTTGATGTGACACTGATGCCTTATGATCTGATTGATGGGAACCTGTACTGTCCCAGGAATGTTGGGTCCGAGTCCGGAGCTTTCGTCACATGGCTGGCCTGGATGTCCTAGATTCCTGGAGTGGGTTCGGTTTGATTTTAAATGGTATTCCTGGGGAGCTTTCCTTGCTCAAGTAAGTGAAATGCTGGGTGGAATCAAGTTGGGCAAGCAGGAATAATGCGGTGGGATTCTTCAGAACTGCTGTGCAGCTGATGTGCATGGAGGGGCTTGTGTCAGCCTGTTCTCACACCTCCATGGCCATGGGGCATGGTTTTTGGAGCATGTAGGGAACAGGCGCTCCTGACGTCCACTTTCAGAAGCACTGGGTGATCTCCTGCTGCCCCTTTACAAGATTCTCAGGCTTTGCATGTGTGGAGGTAGAAAAACTGGTTGATTTCATCTTAAATGCTAAGAATATTTTAATCATTTGATTGCTATACTGCCTCAAAGTCACATTTACTGAGTATTTTTATCAACATGGTTGAGAGTTGAGGTTTGAGGTCCCACAGAGTTTAAATCCCATTCTGTGTTTTTAAGCTACTCTTTCAGTCTTCGTAGATGGGTTCACAGTGGATTTTACTGTGATACACAACAGAGAGCATGAGGGCAGTGCCCGCCCCTACCTGGCCTGTGGTTAGAACTGACATAACTGTCACGGCCTCTCCCAGGTGAGTGGAGCTGGGCGTCTGCCCTGCAGTCTTAGCTGGAGGCTGGTAATAGCACCCCCGAACAGGTCACAGATGAGTAAGTCCTGTTTCTCAAGTTAGTTTCTCTGACCTCCTAGGTGGGAGAACATCATTTTCTTTTTGAAAAGTGTTAAATTGCTTAACTGATGCACAAATACAGATCCATTTGTGAAGAAAGAATTCAGGTCGGACAGGCAGCACTAACACCCTTCTTGACCTCTGCCCTCAGCCCCACTCACACCCACTGTGGGAGGGCAGTTGGGCGTGTTTTCTTCCCCTCATTTGTCCTGTGTACATATGCATGTATCTTCAGAAGGTACGATTTGGTGTGTGTGTGTGTATTCTTAATACTAATATCATTCTGCAACTTTCTTTTTTTAATCAACAACAACAACATGCCAGGGTTGGGGAAGCCCTTCCTAGTTGTGATCATTGTGTTTTATTCCACCGCGTGGAAAATATCATTTATTGACAGACCCTTTCCCCTAATTTTGGTATTATAAACAGAGTTGCAGTGAATGGCCTTCTTTCATTCTGTCCCTCTCTTTGCCCTTTGCGTTGTGTTGCGTGAAACCATCAGGTCAATCTTCGTCTCCAGCAAGAACGTCAGCCCTGGCTATCCTGTCATTCAGTCCATCTGTGGAATCTTACATTTCAGCAAGCAGGTGCTTCATTTTCAAGGAATGTAGCTTATTCTTTATTTTTTAACAATTCATTAGACTCTTGGTTTTTATTACAGTTGGTCCTTCCTATTACACTTGGTTCCAGTTTGGACATTCTCTTCCGGCTCCCTGACCGGTCTTCTTTGGCATCAGCTCTTCTACTCATTTGGTGGCTTTCCTTCATGGGGTTAGCTTTCATTGTGTGCCTGGTATTTCTAGGTATTTTATCCCACCCCAGGGCTGGTCTTCCTTTTTTTTTTTTTTTTTTTTTTGAGGTACCCTAGGAGTTAGATTTTTAAGGCTTAATTTGTTGTGTGGCCCTCTTGTAGCCTGTTCCCTGTGAGAGAGGAGGTGGGTGAGATGTGCAGCGGGCAGGTGAGCCAGTGACCAGCGTGTGGGTGCCAGGGCCCTGTTCTTCACAGAATTGGCCATGCCCTGCCTCTCCATATGAATGCCTTCCATGCAGAGGGACTTCTGTTGCTCTTTGGGGTGCCCACAGCTGAGGGTTTGGCGAGAGCTTGACTGCTCCTACCCTGCCCCACCCTACTTCACCCCAGGGCTCTGTCGTTTCCAAGGCTTCTCTCACCTTCACTGCTCTCCCCTCTGCCTGCACTTCTGCTGTGGTTTCCCTCTTCAGTTTGAGCCCACCTTGCTTTGCATCTTTCTAGGGTCACAATAGTTTCCAGGATACTAGTGATATCCCAGAGTGGTTATGGATTTATATTCTGTGTTATTGGTTTTAATACTGTTTCTTCTCTTTCTCTACATTTATAGCGGCTGCATGGGCTTGAAGAGGAAGTCCACCACTTCCTTTTTTTTTTTTTTTTTTTTTTTAGCAACACCAATCAGCTGATGGTCTTTGCTGTGTGGAGGAAGTGACAGCAAAGTGGAGGGAGAGAAGCTCACTAGAGCAGGGGCAGAGCCCAGAGCTGGGGCTTCTCTGGTCTTCTCTGTTGCTCTGGGAGCTGGGCTGGCCATCCTGTAGCTCAGGCAGATAGTATGTCCAAGGAGAGGGTGGCATTGTCAAGTCTCTACTGATTTTTAGGAAATCACCAGTCTAAAATTTCTTAGCAGCATGTTTAGTGATGCCTGGAATGTTAGAGGTGGCAGGGATCTACTCCAACCTGCTGAAAAGCTGTGAGACCCAGAAAGGTGAAATGACTTGTCCAACCACTAAGTGACGTTGATGGGATTCGAGGCCTTAGAGCTAGGTATTTCTAATCCAGAACCAGAATTGGTATCCACTGCTCTAATAAAGACTAGAAAAAAGAATCTGCCGTCGCGCCTAGTGGTAAGAAGTTGTAGATTCAAGTCATATCGGTGGACACGAGGAAGCCTGAGAAGGCAACACGAGGTCATAAGCTCAGTTTGATATGTTGATTTCACACTTTTCCCAGCAGTTATAGAAAACATTATTATCGTTATAGCTTTGTCTTGAGAAATTAAGCAAATTCAATAGCAACTGGACAAAAAGTCCTGAATCAATGTGAGGTTAATATGAAGACTTCTGATGCTTTTGCATGTTTCTGTTCAGCACAGAGTAAGCTGACTTCCCAATTTGCCATCCAGAGTGAACTAGAACACTGTGGGAAGCTCGTGTAAGAGGCTGCAGCAAGCCGCAAGCCGTGAGCTCAGGCGTCCTGCACGTCTGCTGTTTTCCCCACACAGGGAATCTCTGCTGCTGTCTGCACACATTACTGTCAGGAGGGTCGGGAGAGGGAGGACAAGGTGTCCTGAAGGGTTGGAATAGAGCAGGGGGGCGAGGTGGACAATTTCAAATTCATTTCCATTCCATTGTGGAAATGTTTGTGGTGCAGGTGGAATGTCAGTGGTTCAGTCAGAGAAAGGCAGCATGGTAACTGTGGCGAAAGGATGCATTGTAGGAAGAAGGTAGAAAAGTCATGTGATTTTCCTGAAGAATGCAACAATGTCTGCAAAGAGATGTACGAGATATTCCTTCTAGCTTATCTCTACTCAGAAAACTCTAGAAATTGTGTCAGTATCAATGGGAGGATAGCGTACAGTGTTATATCACTTAACAACAGGGATATTTTCGGAGAACTGTGTCGTTGGGCAGTTTTGTTGTGCGAGCATCACAGAGTGCACTCACACAAGCCTAGATGGTACAGCCTACGGCACACCTAGGTGTATGGTCCAGCCTGTCGCTCCCCAGCGACATGTCACTGTACAAAGCAACATCAGATTAAATCAAACACAAAAGAAGGGATTCAGTCAAGCGATGAGGTAGGCATGAGATGAATGAAGCTGCTGCCGGCATAACACCACTACTGTTTTACAGCAAACGTGGTTTTGTTTCAGTAAGTAGAAAGCGTACACTCAAAACTAATGATAAAAAGTATAGTATAGTAAATGTGCCTGCCAGTACCATAGTAGTTTATTGTCTTTCTCAAGTACTTTGCACTGTACATATTAGATGTGCTATACTTTTATATGACTGGCAGTGCAATAGGTCTGTTTCCACCAGCACCACCACAGACACGTGAGTAATGCCTTGTGCTAGGACGTTTTGATGGCTGTGAAGTCACTAGGTGATAGAAATGTTCCAGCTGCATTATAACCTTATGGAACCGCTGTCCTATATGCAATCTGTCATTGACTGAAACATCGTTACCCAGTGCGTCACTGTATTAGTTTCCTAGGGTAGCTGGAACGAATTCCACAGCCTGGGCAGCTTAAACAATAGACATTTATCATCTTCGTTCTGGAGGCTGGAACTCAGAGATCAAGGTGTGGGCAGGGTTGATTTTTTCTGCGGCGCCTTTTCGGCTTATGGATGATGTCTTCTCACTGTACCTTCGCATCGTCTTCCCTCTGTGGGTGTCAGTGTCCTGATTTCCCCTGTTTAGAAGGACAGCAGCCACATTAGGGCCCACCCTATGAGATCATTTTGATTTAATCACCTCTATGAAGGCCCTACTTCCAATAAAGTCCCATTCTGAGGTACTGGGGTTAGGACTCCAACATGAATTTGGGGGACATGATGACTCTGCCCATGACAAGTGGTTAAGTGGAGTCTGGCCGCTCCTTATGGTGGCCTTGCTGTGTGATGGGGCAATGTCTGGGCCAGCCGAAGTGTCGTGCACAGATGGTTATGGAACATTGTATATGTAAACACCAAACAAAACGAAGAAAGTTAACATGCTTGGATACAATTTTTTCCACTTTCGATTGACCAAAAAAAAAAAAAAAAAATTAGAGTAACTTGTGAGAAGACTCAGAGAAAAAATGGTGATGGATGAGACAAATTCTACAAGATCTTAAGGCAAAGCTACAATGGAGAATGGACCAAGAGACCCAAATTAGATGTGGAAAATGAGTTTAAGGCCAGGATGGCATTTCCTATCGGTCAGGGGAGGGAGCATGGGTTATTAATTAATGGTCTTGGGAAACCTGTCTAATAATTTGGGAAAAAGAAAACTTCGCTTTTTATACCAAACTAAGTTCTAGAATGAACGAAGAATAACAGTGAAATCATAAAAGTACTAAAAGAAAACTTACATGAGTTTTTAAATAACTGTGGAGTGAAGAAGAAAATATGAAACCGTAATAGAAAAAGAATGATGCCCATGATTTCCTAAAATTTTAAACAAGTCCCCATACAAATGAAAAGTATGTATAAATGAGTGGGGGGAAAACCTGTAAGATATGTTGATTTTCAGTGCCTGTGGTAAAGTACCAATAGACTTAATACGCACTGAGTTCTTTCTATGTGAGAAAAATAAACATAGCCCAATAGAAAAATAAATCAAAGACACTGATAAGCAGGTAGAACTGCAGAAGAACCCAAAAGGCAGGAATATGTGCTGCTTCTCTGCAGTTTAAGAGGTTACTGTGTGACGAGGTGTGGGGACAAAGGACACTCACAGGTGGATAATGGCACTGACCTTGGGCCAATCTGAAACACACATGTGCTTTGACTCAACAGTTTCATTTTTAGGAGCTTATTACACACATACATTGATAAAAATGGAGAAATATATGCATACAGTAATTCATTTCAACATTTTATTTTGCAATAGCAAAAAAAAAGGGGGGAAGGAAGGGAGGAAGAAAAAGAAATACATACCAGTAGGAATCCCATGTGGTCTTTTTAAAAGTGTGAAGTCTTTGTAGATGAAAATATAAAGATGTCCAAATTATTTCAGTTAAAAAGCAAGGTATAAAGTGTTTTTTAAACACGTACGTGCACTTGATGTAGGCTACATTGGATTGTTATTTACTTTGTGTAGATGCAAATCAGCATATACAGGTGAGAGAGAGAGAGAGAGAGAGAGAGAGAGAGAGAGAGAGAGAGAGAGAGAGAGAGAGAGAGAGAGAAGAGAGAATATATGGAGAGCCAGACATCAAACTGTGAGCAGCAGTTATCTGGGAAGGGCAGTCGGATCAGTTTGGAGAAAAAGGTGAAATATACATTTTTACTCTGTACACAGAAGTTTGCTGTACTCATAACAAAATAAGGTTTGCTTGGGGCCGGGAAAAGTGAATAGGATGAGACCAGGAACAGAACTAATTCAGAACAAAGCATCCATCGTGGCTTTTGGAATCATTCTGTCTCTAGGCGAGGAGTTAGGCTTAAAGAAAATGGGTGGCTTGTGCAGAGTTGTACAGCCAAGTTTCTCCAGCTTGCCTGCACACAGCCATAACCCATGCTTATCTCACCCACTACTGCCCAGGCCACCTCCCAAGATTCTGATGTGGTCTGGCATGTGGCCTGCCTCTGGACTTTAATTATTAAGGCCTTCCACTACCGCTCCCACCAAGTGCAGCTGCCAAGGCTAAGAACCACTGGTTTAGAACTAGTTAGTAGGACTTTATAGCATGCAAGTTCATCTTTAAAGCCTAACAAAATTTCCACCAAATTTGAATTTATTGGTATGCTGGGTATAGTGGCAGCTGTGTGTACCTTTCACTGCAAAGACTCTGGATGTGTTAGATGTTAGAGTAGTACATCCTCGTGTGTGTGTGTGTGTGTGTGTGTGTGTGTGTGTGTGTGTGAGAGAGAGAGAGAGAGAGAGAGAGAGAGAGAGAGAGAGAGAGAGAGCGCGCACTAACAGGTTTTTATTTGTGGACGCTGTTCCTTGGGAATTTGTATTCAAGAGGTTGCAAGTTTAGGAGGAAGAGGGCCTAGCGAGAATGGCTGTGTTCTCAGCACATGCCATGAGACCTGTAGATGAATGAACATAAAATGACTCTCAGAGAGAGAACGTGTGCACTGCTCTGATAGAAAAACCCACTTGTAACATTATCTGCACAAGATAATTTGAATGGTTTCCATCTTTAAGATTCGTGTTTAGCATTATTCCAAGTCCACTGTACTTATTTTCTGCCAGACAGTTTGCTATCTGTTTCATGTGGGATTTTTTTTTTTTTTTCTCATGAGAAGGACATGAACAGTCTTGCTCTGGGTTGAAGGCTTGGCCATGGTTTCTTGGTCTCTGTGACTTGGCTTCTTAGCCTCAAAGGCTGCGCATATGGTGACGTGAGGGCTATTTTGGGACGCTCAGCAGCTGTGTCCTCTCTGGCCGGGACTCTGTCTATCCGCAAACACACATGGGAACACTGTGCAGCCCGCACCTAATTATCCCCAGGGCTCACCCATGCACTTCCATTTATACCTTGTAATAAAACTTCTAGGACCATGGATTTGATCTGTAAATGTCCAGTTCTGAGAAGTGGCTCTAACGCCCCTCTCTGGGGCTCGGGGGGATGGGCATGGTTGGCAGAAGCAGACCAGGCAACGCCTCTGGATTCCGTAATTTGTTGAAACCGCACAGGCTCTGGCGACCTCACGGGCAAAACAAGGGTACAGATGCCGCCCCTGGGGGGTGTGGAGCTCAGCGGCATGGCAGTCATGACTGGCCACGGGAAACCAAGGAGCTAAGTAACCTCTGCTTCCACAGGGATTCAAAAAAGGATTTAGGGGCAACAGGATCTTAGAAGACTTGGTGGGAGGGTTTCAGAAAGAGTGGCTCTTACTCAAGAATGTCACTTGACTCTGAAGCAAGTCTGTTCCCTAATGATGCATTTGGAAATCCTGCTGAGTTTTAACAAGAAATACTTAGGGAGTGAGTTTGCCTCAGTTGTCTCCTGTCCCCAGACATTGGACAAGAATACCCCCTCCCCAGGGGGTCATGGCATCACTCTTACCCTGAGCCACTAAAACACTTTGTGATGTTGTCTTGGCCCCCTTCATGCACTGTCAAAGCATCCAGATGGAGACCATGCTGTAGACATTTTCTGTGCTCTGTGCTCCCAGCGTTGCACCTTCGCACATGTTGGCTCTTAAAGTTCCTTCCTTAAATTTCAGTAGATCAGATGTGATTTGGATACCGTAAACTACATATTTGGTGTAAAATGTGTCTCTCCATACCATGTTTCCCCGAAAATAAGACCTAACCGGAATATAAGCTGTGGCATGATTTTTCAGGATGCTTGTAATATAAAATAAACCCTAATGCGTCTTTTGGAGCAAAAATTAATATAAGACCTGGTCTTATTTTTGAGGAAATACGGTAGGGCTGATTTTATATTATGAGCATCCTGAAAAATCATGCTAGGGCTTATTTTCCAGTTAGGTCTTATTTTCAGGGAAACATGGTAGTAAAAAGAAAACCTCGAACTTCTACATGTGGCCCAAGTAGGAGAAACATCTGGAAGAGAAAGGTACCTGGACCACACAGCCTGTTCCCGGGGTGAATGTGGAGGGCGCCCTTTGTCCAGATTCAGTGTCTTCATGTTGGCCCAGGGGGTGCTGTGTGCTTCTCCACCTCTGACACCTGGCCCCGGTGAGGACAGAAGGCCTTTCCCCAGCTTCTCTGCCAAGGATCTAGTACTGTGCTGTTCAGTACGTCTTCACCAGCCACGTGTGGCCATTGACATTCAAGTACTTAAAATTAAATAACATTTAAAATTCAATCCATTCGTAGTCACGCTTGTCACATTTTGAGGGCAGTGGCCCCACATGACTAGTGACTCTGTGAGGGGCAGAGTAGAGCAAGCATTTCGGTCACTGCCGCTCAGTCTACGGGACAGATCCAGAGCGCCATGCTTTAGCCAAGCCACACACAGCCCTTCCTGGAGAGCCAGGGGGCGCTGGAGCTTTTACCTCCTCACACCTTTCCTAGCTTAATGCCGCTGGGCATGGTGATTGCACCGTAACGCTTGCCACAGGTCCGCGTGTGGACCCTGGGTGCCTCCTGTTTTTTTGAGGGGACCTGACTATGGTCAACGATGGTAGTACCAGGAAATTCAAGTCATGCCCACAGGCTCTGGCCTGGCCCTTTCATCCTCAACACAGGGACAGTCTCCTACTCAACACAACAGTCCCCCCCCACACACAGTGCATGTGCGCACACGTGCGCATGCACACACACACACACACTCACACACACACACACACACACCATTACAGCCTGTCTCTGACAGGTTACAGATGAGTCCCACAGGAGCTGAAATGGCTCCCAGTTCTGGCCCTGGAGCAGTGTAAGGGGAGCCCAGTCTTGGAGGACACCAATTCATGTATCCTTACAGTGTGTTAGCACACTTGGTTCATATGGTTTCTGAAAGAATAAACTGGTTTTCTGTTCAAGAGGATTTAGAGGTAATGGAGAAAACCTTACTACTTACTAATTTCTCTGCAGGAAAAAAAGTCCATCATTTTCTCGAAATATTTGTGATGTAATGCTCTGTCCATTTAAAAGGAAGACTTGAAGAGGGAATGTGTTTCTCATTAAGGTGAGGTGAGGAAAGCGTGATGCTTATTGCTTGACCATGTCTATTCTTTCAAACAAAAGAGAACAAGACTTTTATTTCTAGAAATGTGCGCTTTGTGCTCATTTGAGAGCAACAGAAGAATCGGAGGTGGTGGACAGGCAGGTGCACGTGTTGGGTGGCAGCCGAGGAGCCTGAGGCTGGCTGAGGTGACGCCGGTGGGGCCCACCAGCTGGGACTCTGCCACTGTCCCCTAGGCTAGTGCCCTGGCTCCTCCTTATTCTGGGCAGCGGGTGACAGAGGTGCAGTTTGCCTGTCTCTGGAATTCCGGTGCTGCTCAGTTTGAGGAAAGATAAAATACCACAAGAGAAGCTGCTTGGTAGGGTTGCAAATTATTGACCTTCCTTTCATGATTCAGCCAGACATCAGGAAGTGGAGCAACACATGTGCTCTCCCTAAAGTTAGCTTCAGGCCCCAGCCCGCCTGTATGCACCGTCGACAGAAGAACACGGCAAAAACCTTTACCGGAATTACTGCGTTAGCAGAATCCAGGTGTCTAAAAATTAGTGTGTATATTTGGGGTGGGGGTGGGGTTAACTGAGAGTGTTTTCCTGAATGATGGCTTTAATATACTTTCAAATTCTATGTAAAACTTCAAGTTCTTCACTCCTCTCTGCCATGACCCCTCAGTTGCTACCACTCACGTTGCTGCCTACTTCAGCGGCCAGCTGTGTTTGGGTCAGTTTGAGCCCCTGGACCCTCACTAGAGAAGCGGTCCTGCTGGAGCAGTGATTCTGCATCTGGGCTGCCGGTGAGCATCACCTGGAAAGTTTTAAGCATGTTGAGGTCTGGGCCCACTCCTGAAGGTTCAGAGTAAGTTTGGGCTAGGACTCTGTCACCAGTACTTAAAAAAAAAGCACCCAGGTGATTCTAACCTGCAGCCAGGATGGAGAGTCACTGTTCTGGTCTAGAGCTTTCCTTTGTTTTGCTGTGAATGGAGCTTACTGATGATGAAAGCAGTCACTCTTACATTTTTATGTGCATAGGAAACAGCTGGGGTGGCTGCCAGGCCCCGGGGTCAGTGTTTACGAAGCATCTGCAGTGATTTTGAAGCTGGTATCCAGTGGGTGTGATAACCCTGCTCTGGCCTGATTCTTGATAGAGCATCAGAAACTTCCCACCATCCACAGTTGTTTAAGTCAGCGTGCTGAAATTGCGCGGCTTACGGCCAGCCCTGAGCCCAGCTGGACCATTTTTCTCTGGGCTGGACATGCTTGCCACCTCTGGGGATGTCACTCGTCTATCTGCTGGCTTGGAGTGTGGCCAAGGAGAAGGCCCAATGATTTATAAGGGAATCCAGGAGAAAAGTGCTCTCTTATTTCTGGACATTTGCTTTAATTATAACTCTGAACACATGTGCTACTCCCTTATTTCAATTCTTGACTTCAGGGACATGCATCTTGCGTATTGTGGATCTCCTTTGTCCTAGTATTTTTCTGTTGAATTCTTTCACTCTTTGTTAATTCCATTCCATTTTTCTCAAGCTACTCCATGCTGTCCACTATGTTCTTTAAAGTTTAATGTCTATTCTCTTTGTGCTGTTGAAATAACACCATCATTTCTTTCTTCTTTGTCCCCTGATGACTTTTCTTGCCTTTCCATCTCATCCCTTATGTATCTCTGGTTTGAGCTGTTGTTTTAACAAAGTGACTGTTTTCTTAACTTCTTTGATTTCATGGCTATATGTATAGTCTTGATTTCATCTGCCCTTTGGGACAGTTTTTTGGGCATTTGGGCCAATGTTCTTTAGGTACCATATGTTTCTCCTATTGATTCTCTCCTTTTATTCTTTTAGTGTAATTGCATACACCCGGGATAGGTTCTTTACCTTGGAAATGAATCATGTTAGGGAGCAGCCCAAGATGTAATGCTGTGTGTGTGTGTGTGTGTGTGTGTGTGTGTGAGTGTGTGAGTGTGTGTGTGTGTGTGTGTGTGTGTGTGTGTGTGTGAGAGAGAGAGAGAGAGAGAGAGAAAGAAAGAGAATGTTAGTTTAATATTTTTTCTTCCCAGGAAGACTGCTGGCCATTCCAAATCTCTTCACCCTCAAAATACTGGCTCCCCACTGCCGTGTGGAACCCCAGCTCTGTAGGCTTTATCTGAGGGCTGCGGCTGCCCTCCTTCCTTGACCATCTTCCCTAAGGGTCTCCGTGTTCCC
The DNA here is from genome assembly GCF_964194185.1 of Rhinolophus hipposideros. Lineage (NCBI taxonomy): Eukaryota > Metazoa > Chordata > Mammalia > Chiroptera > Rhinolophidae > Rhinolophus > Rhinolophus hipposideros. The sequence continues at coordinate 3,117,896 of NC_138057.1, read as the reverse complement.
AGGTCCACCCTTTGCTGAGTTTGACTTTGTTCATCTCAGGTGGTTGATTGGGGTGTTAGGTGTCTACTAGTCCCAAGGCATTTCTCTTTTCTTATTTTTGTAGTGGATGATTTCAGAGAGAATGGAGTTGTGAAATCTTTACTCTGTCAACACCCAAGCTATCTGATATTTTGGTATTTGTCTTACAGAGTAACTTAGAGTCTTTGGTATTTCTGTTGAACAACTAAGTTTCCACAGGAACAGTTCAGAACAGACAAACACAAAACCACTTCAAAATGGCCAGAAAAACTCATGTGGTACTTGGCTTCTGTCAGCCTCTCTGATCAGCATGGCCAACCAGGGACATGGTGTTGGCTGGTTCTCTGGTCTGTTCAGCACGTTGATGTATAGGCCACCCCCTGCAGCCAGGACGGTGCCACGTGCTGGGGCATAACAGGAGCCAAGACGCTTCCCTGCACTCCAGCTGTTTACGGTCAGATTGGATGAAAGAGTAGCAGCCAAGCACCAGGCCTAGATCAGATGTAACTGCATTTATTTTTCACAACAACAAGCTTTAAAAAAAATGCTTTTTTTGAAATACTGGAAAGAGCGAAACCACTCATAATTAATAAATGTTGCATTTTACCATTTTGCCCTTATTTATCCTAAAAGAAAAACCATCCAAATAAAGTAGAAGCTGTACCCTTTTTATAGAGAGTAACTTACCAAGGCTGGAGAGCTGGTTAGCAGCGGAGCTGAAGTTTACTCTCAAGCACCCTATCCCTAACTCTAACTCTAACCAGGACCCTTTGGGTGCAAAGGCTATTTGGATTAGCTAACAAATAAGACCTGTGTTTCTGAGGGTGCCCGGAAGCATTTTGTTAGAGAGCCAAACAGAGGAGATAGGTTATCAGGAGCTGTGGCTAATTGAGATTCGAATTTTCCAAAATGCATATCTATTCACCCTTATAATGATTTTTCAAGTAACTTGTACTTTCCCATCCTGTTTGTTTGTGATGAACACGGCCTCATGTGAATATTCTAGAAGTCATTCAAAATGGGTAAAGAGTGACTCTAAGACCTACATTTAGCATCTTAGGTGAGATAATGTGCAGTCAGTTCTCGTTATTCGCAGGCTTTGTGTAGTGATTTCGCCTGCTTGCTAAAACTGATTTGTGACTGCAGCAGCAGTACTCGAGTGCTCAGGTGGCCCTTTGTGCACCTGCCAGAGTGGCACAACGTCCCATCACCTGCTGTGCATGCCGCTGGCTGAGGAGGAACAGGCACGCTTGCCCACGTATCCTTTTCAGGTCAATCGAGTGCCACGTTTTACAAATTTTTGTTGGTGTTTTGCTATTTAAAATTGCCTACAAACATAGGACAAAGTGCTGTTCAGGGTTCCTCCTAAGGGAGGAAGGATGTAATGTGCCTTGTGCAGAAAATAGACATGTGTTAGATGAGCTTCATTCAGGCATGAGTTACAGCACTGTTGGCCATGAGTTCAATGACAATTAATGAACAATATATATTAAATACAGTGTCTTTAAACAGAAACAATGTTATATATTGATTGGTTGATGAAATATTGGAACCAGAGGCACTTGGAAACCTAAGTCTATGTTTCCCCAACAAGCGATGTTTCAGTATTTACTAATTCAGTGTTCATGGCAGTGTTATAGGACATACTTATCACAAATAATGAGAATTGACTGTATTTTTTTTCTTTCTTGTACAAAGCAGGAAAATAATTTTTAAAACCAAGTTAAGTTTGACTGTTTTTACAAGAGACGTATGACTTTGAAACAAATGAACGTTTTAAAAATATACTGCAAATCCTTACCCTTGCATTTCACGTTAGTTACATTGGCAGATTTTTCTTGAGCTCCTACTTTGTGCCTGGCACTGTTCTGGTACCAGCAGGACCGAATCACTGAATCATTGAGCAGGTGCAGAGGTCACATCGCAAGCATCAGGATTAAAAGTAGTGTCATCTCTTGATATTTCTGTTTAATTATGGTAGCAAGCCCAATGAGTTCTCAAAACAAGAATCTTAATTTGCACGCAAGTGGTTTTCTCGTGAAAGAATAATTTTTCATAGCCAGTATTTCTAAATAAACATCTTTCTCATCAGCAGAGACTAATCTTATGGCAGGTGGAGACTGACGATAATGTAGTATAATGCCCACCCACCAGGAGGTCCCGTAGCCCGCAGTGTTCAGACCCACGGGTCATGTTGGATGGGCAGGCTCGGAGGGCTGCCAGGCAGAAGCCCCTGCTGTACAACAGGGAAACAGTAGGCATTTCCTTCAGTGGATCTTCACCGCATCAGACAGCACAGGTGGAAGGGGGCAGGTGCACACCTCGAGCATGCCCCGAAAGCCAGCTATCCCTTTGAACAACACTTGAGGCAGAGCTCTCAGGTCCCCACCAGAAATAGGCCCCAAGCTTTAGTTTTTATCAGGTATTTGTAGTTCCTCCGTTCCAGATGCAGTTTATACATGAGGCGTCATTTTTACCACACACAGTACTACCTGGCAATAGGCGGTGGCAGATGGCCAGCAGGCGGGGAGGGCATCCTGTGTGGGCCAGGCAGTGCCTGCTCCTTCTGTGGAAATGCTGAACACAGTCCATTCCTGTGATGAAGCACTGTGCCTCTTGGAGGATCAAATGCTGGTCATTTGAGCAGTTGGAGGTTTAGTGAACAAAATACTTTAGGTAACGCCACAACAGAATTTTTTGTTGAAGGTTCTATGTTTTCAAAGTGTCTTATACACTATTCTTTGATGCTCTTTGTCACTCAGTGTGCTTGGAGGGGGTTTGGGTCTAGGGTGCTGTGTTCACCCCCACTTTTCTAGGGAAATCCATGAAGCACAGAGTGCCTTTATCACTCATTGTGCCCGGCTGCCCACAGTAGATGTGCCCGTGGCCTCACTCAGGGGCCCTCGTGCAGTCAGAGCGGTGGCCAATGGGGACATGCTCTAAACCTGCCATTAAAACTCCTATTATGCAGGGTGAGTTTTATGCTTTGTTTTTATATTTTTGCATGAAAAAAACTTAGGTTTCTTGTAATGAGTATTTTCTAAGACGCGGGTACCTAGAATAGTGCAGCAGCCATGCGTATAGTCATGACACATGTGGTAATATTTTGCCTTTTTTTTGTGGACAGTGTGTAAACTACAGAGATCATAAAGTTTCACCCCCTAAACATTTCACTATACCTCTCCTTAGAAAGACTTTATAATAATACAGTTACCCCTCCTGACACAATTAGCATTAGGAGAACATTTATGACAGGGTAGTCCCTGAGCCTGCTGTGGCAGCCGAACCTAGAGGCTGGTGAGGAATAATGTGTGGACTTGGCTTCCTGGGGTGAGTGGGAAAACCTATGTGAGGAGGTCTTTTCCAGCTCAAGAATGAAGTCGTGCACGGGATATCATCCTGCCTGTCACTGGGACACCCATCCTCACTGCCATCCCAGGGCACTTACACTGGGAGCACGTCAGGTGGCATGGCCATAGAATACCACACCACTCTTTGAGGTGGGTTTGACCATGATCCTCGTTTTGCAGGTGAGGAAACTGAGGCTCAGCGGTATGGCTAAGAGCAGTGAAGCCAGTGTTTGTGCCCAAGGACTCTACCTTGAGCTGGGACTCATGACCATTCCACAGACCACCTCTCTATGACACATGAAGGCTTTCTGTCACTCCGTAAGACGGTTCCGCCTAAAATAAGGCATGGGAAATGCAGCTCACCCTTACGATGAAGGTGAAGAGAAGGGAACATGGCCTGCACAGCACAAGGTCCTGAACTTTGTAGAGTCATTGCCGTTTTCATGGTGTAGACCTCCAAGTTTCTTAAAGGCTGTGCATAAGAAAAAGGAGGAAATGAGATGATAAGGCCCGTGATGTCTTTGTAATTTTGGACAAGGTTATGCTTTATTAATTAGCTTAGAGGAGAATAATACTAGATAGTAGTATCTAAATGGGACATACCAACATTTGCTAACTATATTGTATTGGGGGGAAGTATGAAAAATATATATTCTTTTCTGTCTACATTTCAGACCTTCGTAAAAACAGGAACCTAATTATTTGAGGCAGAGATAGTTTAGGACTACTCAGAGCTCCTGGGGAGAAAATATGGAAAGGGTGTGTACTGCATGTCAGAGAATGAGCTCAGGGGCCCTGGAGGATGTGGGGCTCCCTAGTGACATGGAATGAAATAGAGTGGATTGGAGCCCAGCACCTGTGGCTGCCTCAGACTTGAGATGAGCAAGGAGGGCACCTGTCTGAATGAGACTGCGATCACCTCTCAATCACTGACTTATTCATTTATTACTCATTTGACAAATGTTTGTGGACCAGATAATCACATCTGAATTATTCATTTATTCATACACTTGACATGATTGTGGACCATCTATTATAGGATGATCACATTGGATCATTTATTCTTTCATCTGACAAATACTTATAGACCACCTATTATAAAGTAATCATCTAATTAGATGACCGTTACCTACAGAGGAACAAGGGTAAGAATTATAGCAGACTTCTCATCACAATGCAAACCTGAATCGAGCAGTGAAAGATTTAAAGTGTTGAAGAACAAGAAAACACAAGCACCAACCCAGAATCTTATATCTAGTTAAATTATCCTTCAAAAGTGAGAAAAAAATAAAGACTTTCTTAGAGAAACACTGAGAAAATTTATCACTAGCTGACTGGCCCTACAAAAAAATATTAAAAGAAGTTCTTCAGGCAGAAAGAAAATGGTACAGGTCTAAAACTTGGATCTGTCTGAAGAAAGGAAGAGCATCAGAGAAGTAAAAAAATGAAGGTAGATGAAACACTGTATTTTTCTTAATTGATCTTTAAAGGTAACTACTTGTTTAAAGTAACAGTGTAGTATAGCATATTGATAAGTTAAATGAATGGCAGGATTGTCCTAAAGGATGGGAAGAAGGAATTGGAAATACTCTTTTATGAGTTATCTGTACTTTATGTGAAGCAGTAGAGTGTTACTTGGAAATGGAATATAGATTTTAAAATATATGTTGTAAACTAAAGGGCAACCACTAACATTTTTAAAAAAAAATATACTGAGAGTATATAAAATGGGATCATATGAGATGCTTGATTAAAACCAGAGAAAGAAGAAAAAGAGGAGAAGAAAAGAAACAAAGAACAAATGCACTGAATAAAACATAATTACAAACATGGTAGATATTAATCTAACTAAGTCAATAATCACTTTAAATGTAAATTAACTACACCAGTTAAAACACAGAGTTTGTCAAAGTGAATTAAAAAAAAAAACAAGATCTAACTATATGTTGTCTACAAGAAATCCACTTTAAATGTAAAGACACATATAAATTAAAAGTAAAGGAATGGAGAAAGATATTCTATCATAACACTAATCAAAGAAAGATGGAGTAGCTATATTAATTTTTCACAAAGCAGACTTCAGAAAATGGAAGATTATAAGAAATAAAAAAGGGTGTTGAATAACTATAGAAAGATCAATAATCCAAAAAGGCATAATAATCTTAAATGTTTGTGCACATAACAGGAGGGCATAAAAACACACAAGGCAATACTGATAGAACCAAAAGGAGAATAGACAAATGCACTATTGTGATTAGAGATTTGCATCACCCTCTGTCAGCAACTGATAGATTAAGTTAATGGAAAATCTGAGAGATGTAGGTGACCTGAGCGGCACTATCAGTTCACTGATCCACTTGACGCTTATAAAGTATTCAACCCAATAACAGAAAAATACATATTCTTCTCAAGCTCACACAGAACATTCACCAATACAGAGAACATTCTTGGAAAGCATACATAGTAAACTTAAATAAAAAGTCATACAAATTATGTTCTCAGAACATAATGGAATTAAACTAGAAATCAGTAACAGAAAGATAGCTGTATGTACCCAAATAGTTGGAAATTAAGCAACATACTAATAATTACCCTGTGGATCAAAGAAGAAATCTGAAGAGAAATTTTAAAATATTTTGAACTGAATAAAAATGAAAATACAGTTTATCAAACTTTGTGGAATGCAGCAAAAGCCGTACTTAGAAGGAAATTTATAGCATATTAAATAAAAGGAAGAAATAAAACCAATAACCTGTGCTTCCACCTTAGAAAACTACAGAAAAAAAAAAAAGCAAATTGAGCCTAAAGCAAGAAGAAGAAAAAATTATAGCAGATATCATTGAAATTGAAAATAGAAAAAAATTGAAAAAACTATTGGTGGCTTTTTGCGAAGATCAGTAAAACCAATAAACCTTTAGCCAAGGTAAACAAGAATAAAAAGAGAGAAGACACAAATTATCAGTATCAGAAATAGAAGAGAAGTCATCATTACTGATCCCATGGACATCAAAAGGGCAATAGTGGAATGCTTTGGACAATTCTGTACTGTCAAATGTGATAACTTAGGAGAAATACACTAATTATTGAACGAATAAAAACTCACAGAATGAAAAGCATCCTGAATAGCCCTGTCTTTTCATTTAAAGCAGTAACTAATACCCTCCACACTCCCAAAAGCACCAGCTTATATGGTTTTGTTGGTGACTTATACCATACATTTAGGAGGCAATTATGCCAATTTTAAACAATTTTCTCTTCCAGAAAATAGAAGCAGAGGGATGCAGACATCGGTATGAATTCACATTTACATGAATATAGACACAGATGGATATATATAGAAATACTTTACATGTGTGTACATATACAGGTCAAATACTGGCTCTGTCATCTAAGAGGGTCTAGAATCAATGACATCCTTGTGGTAACGAGCACACCTAGCACCCAGATCTTGGTTTCTAACACCACTCTTAATTAGAAGGATTGAGAAATGAGATATTCTAGGACTGGAGTATTGTGTAGTCAAAATAAGGAAGTGCTCAAAACCCAAAACAAACCAACCCACAGTGGTGGAGGTGTAGCAGAGGGACACAGAGACAGCTGGATGTGCTCTCACTGGCCAGACTGGAACAACAACAACAAAAAAACGTACTATTGGATTATAACCTAATGTATAAAATAAATATCCTTGAATTCATATTTAATAAGTGATTGAATGAATAAATGGGGCAGAATAGACAACCCTGCTCTGCAGAAGAATTCCAAATAAGTTGAGGACTCACCATTCTCAAGGAATTGAAACATTCCTCTCCTCTCCTTAAGTGTAGACTGCACAGAGTTTCTTCCTCCCAGAGAGGCTGGGGTGGAAAGGGCATGACTTCCATGGGGGAGTGGCTTTTCCGTGGAGAAGCCTGACAAGCGCCACCTCTGCCAGATGTCAGAGGAGTATCAGCAGTGATACGCCATGTGACAGCATGCACCCTTGGCTTGATGTAAGGAGAATGACACTTTACTTCCCTCGTCTTCCTCCCCGAAACACATAACCCCAGTCTAACCAGGAGACAAACATTAGACAAACCCCAGTTGAGGGACATTTTGCAAATTCCCTGACCAGTACTCTTCAAAACTGTCAAGGTCATCACAAACGAGGACAGTCTAAGAATCTGTCCCAGTCAGTCGGTGCCTAAGGAGGCATAAAGCTGGTATTAGGGGAAGCCGCATGTGGGTTATATGGAAGCCCTATACTATCTTTACATTTTTTCTGTAAATCTAAATATCTCACATTCTAAAATTAAAAGTTTACTTAAAGAGTGAGAGAGAGAGAGAGAGAGAGAGAAATACAACCTCTGCCGTTGTTGGGGAGACACATTCATCAAATAATCACACACATCTAAGTAAAGGTAAATTAAAATTAAGTCAAAACCATGGTCAGTACTGCAAAAGAAAGGCACAGGGAACCTTGAGGGGGATGACATGGTCTGGATGTACCCGAGGATGCTGTGCGAAGCCCGGTGGGAGCAAGATCTGAGGAGCAGCTGTGCTGGGAGACGGGTGTTTTTCCTGACATCGAGGTGGACCTTGTGGGTCTTTAGCAGAGAAATGGCATGGTCGGGCTTTGTGTGAAGAGTGGACATGGTTGGAAGGTTGGAAGATAAGATGGATGGGACCCGGTGCGTTACTTCCGGGAATGTGGAGGCAGAGCTATGTAGGAGTGCCTAGTGTTCTGTCTTGAGCAGTTACCTGGATGGCATTCTTTGGCCAAAGTTCTCAAACACGAATTTGTGAAAACAGAGTGCTGGGCCCCACTCCCAGAGCTTCTGACTCTGCCGGTCAGGGTGGGGCCCCGAGCATTTCCATTTCTTGTGCGTTCCCGGTGATGCTGATGTAGCTGGTTCTGGGGCTGTGCGCTGAGAACCGCCACTGTTAGGTGAGGAGGGGGGAGCTCCGGGTTTGGCAGGAAAGGCTGGGCTTACATTTGGCTGTGCCGCTACAGAGAGGTGCCTGTTCACTCACACCTGCAGGTCTCTGAATGCTGTAGTTAAGAGAAGGGCTGGCTTCTAGCACAGACTCTGCCGCTGGTACCTGACCTTCCTGAGCCTGGGGTCATCTGTGAACTGGGGATAACAGTAGCCATTCCATTCAGGAGTGTTGTGCAGGTCAGCTGACACCCTGCAAGTGGGTGCCATGGAAGAGCTGCTTCCGCTTGCTGTCCTTGTCACCTTTGTCACCATCAGTCGCATGGTCATCCTGACCAGCTGTACAGATGTATACCTAACCTCTTTTTGGCTCAAGTTTATTATCTGTAAAATGGTAATGCTTTCGTCATAGAGTTGTCATTTTTTCAGGCTTGGGGTGCAGGTTGGTTCCTGTCACTTTTTGGAACACGTCCTTGCAAGTCCCCTTGCTGCACCCCGGTAAACCTGTCCCCAGGACTCCTTCCAGCTTCCCGAGTCTGGAGAGGGTTTCTCTCCTGTGCGCATCTCCAGTGATGTTTCCTTACCCGCTGCGGAGTGAAGCCTGGCTGGGCTTCTCCTGGCTGCTTTTCCAAGTATGGGAGATGACGCAGCCTGCAGTAACAAATTCAAAATCTGCTTACTGCAGTGGGTGTGCATGTTTAGTAGATGCTTGAAAAGTCCCTCGGGTCTCAATTGAGGGACCTCGCCAGAAGCCCTCTGTAAAGTTGAGACCCCTGCTGCGACCAGGAGCAGCTGTGTGCCAGGGGATCTGGGGTCAGGTTCAGAGAGCTGGCACGTCAGTTCTGACCCTGAACTGACCCTGCACGTCATTGTCCTGCCAGGAAGACCAACCATGCTGGCCCAGCCTTGCCATTCCCTGCTGTGAGTTAACATCTGAGGGCTTTGATAAAGCTTTTATAGGATTTATCTCGTATTTGGAATTTGATACTTAAAATGTCCTAGGATTTCTTAAAAATATGAAATAACCAAAAATTTTGGGTGTGCCCTACCTAGCAATTCGAGAGAAAGTTCATTTGGTAAGAACTCTTGGGAGAGTGCGTTCCCGGCTGCCAGTGCTAGCCCGCTCGGCAGAGTCTGTTGGCCTGTTGTTTGACTCGAGTCTGTTCTGGTGGATCTATGTCCCGGCGTGTCATTGCTTCACTTGAATGTGCAGTTAAAAGAGGCCCGTTGCCTGGGAGACCTGCACTTCTGCTTTCTGGCTGGCTTTTCTTGCTGACACCGAGGAGAAGCCCACTTCCCGAATTACAGGAACCACAGCCGGAAGTGCTCCTGCTCCTAGGGCTCTCCCTCCATTTCCGCTCTTCTCCCTTTAAATACTTCTCTCCATTTTGTGGGTATTTTTTTCTTCCCATACTCCATGCTGCCTTGGGCTTCTGATTCCAGGCCTGCATTTGGATCCAGTAAAGGCAGGTTAGTCAAATGTGTAGGAATCAAGTAAATCCAGAGCAGCGACCCCAGAACTCTGCACCCCTGGGGGTGCCTGTGCTCCTGTGTTTCATCCCCTGTGCAGCCAGCGCTCTCCCACTGCGCACCTGCCAATGAGGGCCGCGGTGGTCAGCCCCCGGCACCCTAGTTCTGTCCTGCAGTTATATGTGACCAAACCATCTTCCTCCTATTCATATAACCTTTTGCCATCTATTTAAACATTGGGTATACTGATGTCATAGGTTTATGAAATCTCAGGACACTAGCATAAGCTTTGGTAATGTTTTGCAATGAGTCACCCACAATTATTCTTTAACTGACTAGAAAAAACTGATGGTGATTTTTTTTAAATATATATTCAGTAGAACTGTCTGTAGATGTCGTAATCCACCGGCATGTGTCCTTTTTGTTTAAATCAGGTGGTTTGCTTTCTGCAGCAGCAGCAGGGTCTGCACAACTGAGGGGAGGGATGGGAACATAACAGAGTTCCTGAGGCGGAAAACCTTAGCAATCTACCTGCAGATCAGACAGACGAAGCCACAGCACTGGGAGATGACGTAGGCCTTCCCAGGAGCCTGTGTGCTCCTGGTGGAAAAGGGTCTTCGAGAGTCATCTGGAGCAGGACCAAGGAGGCTCGGTCTCTTGGCTGCCTGTCCATCTTCCCCGTGTGGTTTGCTCACGTGAAGAGAAGGCCAGGGAGTTAGCGGCCACTTTCAATGTGTGTTCTCTTGTCTATTATTTTGTCTGTTGTTTCTATCTGTCTCCAGAGGAGAGTGAGTGATGAGGTGGCTTTTAGGACATAGTGGCTGGATGACATTCATCAGGGAGATGCCCTTGGACCCAGTCAGTGTCGATCTGGGCCTCAGCCCCTGGATGCGACTCCCTCCTTTCTCTTCGGCTGGAGAGATCACGAGAGGGACATTGCCAAGTGATACCTGAGATGTGATCCCGTGTTCACTGATTATTTACTAAGCCTAGCGCTCTTTTTAATAACCAATTCCTTGTGCGTGTCCCTTGACTCATAGTGGGCTCGCCTGTGTCACGTGGTTCCCAGTGGAGAAGTAGTGCAGGGGGAACTTTCTCCCCACAGTGGAGTCAGAACTGGGTTTGCCTGTCCGAGTGTCAGCAGACATGCACAGGAAACTTTGGCCACCTCAGGCCGGGCGCCGTGGGTTCTGTTTCTCCATGTTGAGGCCATGATTCTGTGTTCATGTGTTTTCTTTTGGGTGGTAAGATTCTGCTGCAGAGAGCAGTGTTCCCAGCTCTTTGCAGACCAGTCAAGTGTGGTGGTCGGTTCTTGGGGTGGCCCCCCCCTGCCTCTCTTGTGGCCTGATTATTTCCTTGAAACCGACAGCCAGTCCCTGATTGGCCCAGGCAGATCCATTCTCCCTCTGGGCTGGGCGCTTTCCTCTTTCTTATGCAAATTGAACTCACACATGAAGTATTTTCTTTTGCCCAAGTCTTGACACTTAATTTTGTCAGCTTCAAGCTGCAGAGGAAATTCCCAGGCAAATTTGGTCAGGGCTGCTTTGCATTGAGGTTGCTGTGTGGCTTTGGGCACGATAAGTTCAGTTAGCTTTTTGCATCTTCCTGATTTTGTTCCCCTACATGGTAGGATGTGGCAGAAGTTGTCCCCAGATGTTGTTTCCCCAGAGCACCCTCCACTTCTTCCATTGTCACCTCAGTCCATATAGTATGTGGAGTCTCTGTGGCCGGCGATGTAAAGCAGCCACCTGAATGTGCAGACACTGCTGGGAATGTTCTCTACAGGAAGTGGAGGGGCTGCACGCTGTGGTTTGGCGCCATGGTCCGGTGAGTCTTAAGCAGAAGCCCTGTATCACAGGTCTGTACTTCTGATAACCAGACAGATAGGGTTAGAAAAAAGAAGTGCAAAGACAGACTGCCTTTTTTAGTTCCATGCCAAGTTTAAAAACACTGAAATGAACACAGATTTAGGGAATAAGAATAACACATTTAGGAACAGTCTAGAACCAAGCCAAAGTGGTGTACCTTTATTGATGAGGTTGGGTCTTTTTAGGAGATGGAGCAGAGCGGAAGAAAATGACTTACAATTGACCCTCATTATTCATGGAGTCCATATTTACAAATTTACCTTCTCCCTAAAATGTATTGCATCCCCAAATCAGTACTCACCACACTTGCACGATCATTTGTGGACACACACAGAGTGGTGAAAAGTCTAAGCCACCCAAATGTACATTCCCAACTGACGCTGGAGAAGGCTATTCCTTGCCTTGTCTCAGCTCGTACTGCAAAGAGTCTACTTAGAGCCACATTATTTTGTGTTTTTTATGCTCTTTGTTAGGGATTTTTGCGGTTTGAATGGGTCCCAAGGATGGCAACGAGTGATGTCCTAAGTGTCAGAAGGCTGTGATGTGCTTACAGAGAAAGCACACGTGTCAGATGAGCTTCTTTCAATAATGAGTTACAGTGCTGCTGGCTGTGAGCTCAATGTTAATAAGTCAACATAAATGAAATCAGTTTATTTAAACATAAAACAAGGCTATATATTGATCGGTTGACTAAAATGTCATGACCACAGACTTGTAGGGAGATAAACTCTGTCTTTCCTTAGCAGCAATGGCTCAGTATTAGAACATAACTACCATGATAATGAGAATAGACTGTAAGATGCCTAAGGTGCAGAGAACAGAGCCAAGGGTGGTAGTATTGATGAAATGGACAGAGGAGAAAGAAGGGAACGAAACAACGTTGTGGAGGTTGGTGAGTTACCATGTTGTTAGTGACAACAAATTAATCTGGACTTTGAGATCTGCCTCTAGTCCTGGTTCCCAGGCTCAGATATCATGGCCCTTGCATGGTTTCAGGACCAATGCCTCTGATCGTCTTCCACAGGTAGGGGTGGGGATGAAGGAAGACAGAGGGAGGTGGCAGCTTCCAGGAGTGCTCCCTGGCTCCCTCCTTTCGGATAGTTTACATCCTTGTCCCTCCTCATACCAGGAAGTTTTATTCTGACTCTGCCCTAGCCCAGCCTCTGGTTACCTCCCTCCCCAGATGCTCAGGCCTAATGTCTCAACAAATCATTCATATTTTTAAGCACCATTGCTTCTCTCACTTGGCCTGATTCCAAATGCTGTATTAGTTTTCTGTCTCGATGTAACAGATTATTCTAAACTTAGTGGCTTAAAACAAAAATATCACGTATTACTTATAATTTATGAAGGACCAGAATTTAAGATAGCATGGCTCAGCTCAGGTTCTCCCCTGAGACTGCAGTCAAATGTTTTGCATCATCTGAAGGCTTGACTGGGGCTGGTGGACCATCTTCCCAGGTGGCTCCTTTCTGTGGCTGGCAAGTTCATGGGGCTGTGGGCAGGAGACCTCAGCTTCCCAAAGAACTGCTTGAGTGTCTTCACGACATGGCCCCTGGCTTCTCAGGTTAAAATCCAGGGACCAGGGGAAGCTCCACGGGCTTCTGTGGGCTTGCCGTAGGCATCCCACACTGTCATTGTGCAGCCAGGCCCTGGTCAGTGTGTGAAGGGCTGTGAAAGGGTGTGGATACCAAGAGGCAGGGATCTGTGGGGCATTGGAAGATTCTTGGAGGCTGCCTCTCATGTGTGCTTTCTAACTTTCCACCAAATGTTGCAGGGTGGAGACCCGTCCTTAGGGTAGCCTGTGTTCTGGACAGAAGGGAACAAAATGGTAACCTTACAGACCCTACTGGAATGTCTGTTGTGATGGCTTTAGAAGGTAATAAATCTGAACTGGGCTAAGGAGTTGGGTGGGCATGTTGACATCATCATTTTGACTTTGCTCTGGTTCTCCCTCTGCAGGGGATGAAGTTTCCTTCCACCAGAGTCATGGGTTCCAGTCAGTTTTTTCAGCTGCTGGCCCACTGTAAGCATCTGGACTTAATCCTCCACTTAGGCTGCCCCAGAAACATATTTTAAATATCTAAAACGTTATCTGAAACATTGTGTTTATGATGACAAGTGTGGCCTCTTCCTCTTAATCTTTGAAATTGCTGTCTGATAAGATAGAACTACACACAAATCGTTATTTTTTCTAAGTGATATTTTCTAAGCTAAATGTGTCTTAAAGAACAAAGATTGTGCAGTCAGCTTTCATCCTGGGACTGGGGAGATGGACCTTGAAAGAAGTTGGAGGGTGGGAGGGGTGAAGTTTATAACATGTCAAAAAGTGCACGGGCACAGGAGAGCTTAAGAAAAATGTGGAGGACATGAGGGAGCTGGTTGGATACAAGGGGATCACAGGATTCGTCTTTGCCAGCTCTGGGAGGGCTGTGGTGGGGCGGGCAGAATCAGAGCCCAGAGAAGACAACGGCTCTTTCCTATTAATAGATGTACCTCTCAGAGTGTATTGCACGTAGGTGGGAGCTTGACTGGCACTAGGCAGGATTTGAGGTAAGAAAGCATTGTCTCTGGTTCGCTCCGTCTCTGTCATCCTGTGTGGATGCAGTGTGTCGGTGCGTGTACACACACACAGACACACACACATAGACAGACACATACACACACACTTTCTCCTATGAAATGCAGCTGCCCATGCCTTTCTCTTCTGCATCCCATCATGACCTAATCCTTCTCTTTTCTACAAGTTGACCTCCACGTTCCCCATCATGACTGCGATTAGTTCTGGCAACGTTGGTAATACTTCCCTCATCCCCTGCACAGGTGCCTGGGTCGCACATTCTTGGATGGGATACCAGCCCTTTCAACTCTCAGCCTCTGCTGTGCCCCCAGCTCAGCCATATCTGGAGCTGATGCGCACTTACCTCCTGGGGGCTCCTCCCTTTGCGACCCTCTGTGTGCTTTGCTCAGAGTGATGATGTTAATAAATTAGATGAGGCCGTATTACCGTGTTTCCTCGAAAATAAGACCTAGCCGGACCATCAGCTCTCATGCATCTTTTGGACCAAAAATTAATATAAGACCTGGTATATTATATTATATTATATTATATTATATTATATTATATTATATTATATTATATTAAAGACTGGGCCTTATAGTATAGTAAAATAAGACCAGGTCTTCTATTAATTTTTGCTCCAAAAGGTGTATGAGAGCTGATGGTCTGGCTAGGGCTTAGTTCAGGGAAACACGGAGTATATCTAATTTGCTGATGAAGAGCCCCGCACGATGGAACACACACATCAGGTTTGTGGGCAGGCCCAAATAGCTAACATAGTGGTTTCCCATCAAGATAATGTTGCCCCCGGGAACAGTTAGCAATGTCTGGAGGTAGTTTGGGATTGTCACAATTGGGGAATGGGGATGCCTCTGGCCTTAGTGGGTGAAGGCCAGGGGTGCTGCTAACTGCCGATAATGGACAACAAGGAATGATCCAGCCCAGGTGTCGTGAGTGCGAGAGGTAAGAAACCCAGAGCAAAATAATGAAAGGTGGCGTGGAAATGGGGGACATGGAAACCAACAAAAGGAGTGTGAGGGCATGATGCCACCATCCTAGTGTGTAAATCAAGGCTGCGTGTAAAAAGGGCAGCTTTTCACTAGCAGAAGCCAGGCGTGGATGCTGGGGTTGAGGCCACCCGGCTGCATTTGTGGACCACATAGTGCAGATGCAGGAGAGGCTGTCCCCATGTGTGTCTAGACCTTGGCAGTGGCAGAATCAAAGCTGCAGCCCTTTCAAGAGGGTCTGGGCAAAATGGAACTGCATGGAGCAGTGACCAGAATAGTGAACAATATCTGTGACGGCTTCTCAGGACTGGCTCCCACCAGTGCCCACCCAGGGCATCCATCCCAGAGTGGAACAGGTCGCTTAGGAGGAGGTGAGCCCCATGCGGACACCGTGCTTCCTTGGGGCTGCAAACCTAAAGGGGGCTGGGCGAGTGTCTCCAGTTCTCTGCCTCTGGAACCATGCTCTCTACCCGAGCGCAGCAGCCCCTGCACACTGAGATTTTGCATTACAACAGCAGTGTACATCCACTGAAGAAACTCAGAAAAGGACAAACCCACGTGTTTTCATTGAACAGGTGTTTACTGAGCACCTGGGAAGCCCCTAAGTGTTGGGGGTGTAGGCCAACACTTCCAGACTTTGGAGCTTAAATTGTAGGGCCAGTAGGGCAGGGTTTGTGTTGAACACGATGAAGGAAATAAACCTTTTGGTGAGATAAAGATAAGCACTTTGGTGAAAGATAGCGTGAAGCCATCTGAGACACTGTCATCAGCTTACACCTCTCTGAGGTGACACGAATTGAGATCACAGGCCGGAGGAGGTGAAACCAACCAGGGACAAGTGTGGTGGCCTGGGACAGGAAAGGTCCTCACACGTTAGGACAGGAGGGACCCGGTGTGGCTGGACGTGGTAAGTGTGGGCATAAGTAGGTACGATGAGGAAGGAGCTCAGGCCAAACCACGTGAGGGAGTAGGGTTCGAAGAGGGTTTTGGATGTGATGGGGACAGGAGATGGCCTGCCAACCTCATGCTGCCTGCTGTGTAGGGACTGGACCGTGAGGAGGGCCAGTGGATGAGAACTGATAAAACGTCCATCGATGCGAGTGAGAGGTTGTACGGCTTCCACCAGGGTGGTGTCAGGGGAGGCAGAAGCCATGGTTTGGGGTGTTTTAGAGAAAACGAGAGATCCCTAGAGACCAGCTGGTCCAGTCTCTTGCTAGATGGCCCAGCCCTCAGTGGAGCATGGCCCTGCACAGAGCTCATGCTTCCTAAGGGAACCCGTTCCAGTATGCGATGGACGCGTTGGGTAGAAGACATGTCTTTTCTGACTCAGTGGGTTAGACGTGCATGATGCGTGAGGGAGGAATCCTGAAACGCGTGAGCGTCTCATCCTGAACTATGAGTTATGGTTGGTGTCGCTTGCTCAGTCAGGAGAGGCCCTGGAAGAGCATGCGTGAGCCCTCGAAAGCCCCATTCTGGGCACGTGAAGGATGAGTTGTTCCAGTCAGGTGGAGATGTCAGATAAGCAGCATTCGGGGCAGGGGTACAGTGGAGAGAGGTGAATGTGAAAATACTCCTGGGCATTTTGTTGGTAGTGAGGCCGTATGGAAGGACCAAATGGGGCTAAAGACCCAGCACTGGGTTGCAGAGTAAAAGAAGAAAGAAGCCACTGAGGGGAGAGGAGCACAAAGATGAGAGATTGGCTCACTGAACTTCATGGGGCGCTGGGCTGCATCCCGTGCTCCTGGGAGATCAAAGATAGGGCCAGACAGGTGACCTTGGGTTTGACCACTTAGAGGTTGGTGACACTGGGAAGAGAGACTCATGGAGTGTGGAAGTAAAGGCCAGCAGAGGACAGGGGGTGGAAGAGCAGAGGGGTCGTGCAGAGGTCTCGACAGCAAATACAGAGTCAGTAAAAGAACCCATGGTCCTTCCACGCTACCCACCATCCTTTCAGACTCTCCTTTCTCCCCCTCATTGTGTGTATTATTACACATGTGTGTACATATGACTTTTTTATTAACAAAACTGGATTGCTCTATATCACTTATTTTGAAATTGTCTTTCACTTAATCGTACTTGTTGCTCAAATATTTTTGACAACCTGCTTTGTGCAGGAACTGCTCCAGGGGGCCAGATAGGGCAGCAAACAAAAGCACCCCCTTCTCTCCTCCCCTCCATGATGGGGGAACCAAGACAAGAGTCAAGTTCAACAGTAAGTTAGTGTATTAAGGGCTGTCACCTATGGAGAAATGCTATGGAGAAAAACGAAGCAGCGTTCACAAAATATTGTTTCATGTTATCATGAAATGTATTTAGCCTGCATCATACAATGGCCCCAGAAGAGCAAGTCGCACTGCAGGTGTCACTGCAGGAGCTCACCTGACAACCTGAAGCCTCACCTTCCTGAAAAGCTACCTGTGAAGTGCACCAGCTGAGGTACTAGCAGGGTTTGGAAGGAGAGAAGGGAACCCAAGGCCTCTTTTGTTTCTCAATTTTAAGCTTTTGAATAAAGTGGTTTCACACGTGGAAAATAATAAGTGGGAATGTTGAAGTAGACCAAAAAAAAAAAAAAAATAGGTAGCAAGTTGTATGGACTGTTGAGGGGAAAATTTTCCCGGTGGGTGTTAGAGTTTGAACTTCGGACTTTCAAGGGGGTCTGAGGAAAAGGCAGACTTAAGCAGTGCCTGTAAGCAGGTACCAGGGCTGTGGGGCGGCTGAGTCGGTGGGTGCAGGGCGGAAAGTGCGCAACGAATGCCGCTGTCTCTTCCTGTCCCAACAGTGGCAGGAGCGCTCCACATAACAGCTGTGTCCCAACTAAGGTGGAACACAAATGCAAAACTCTTGGGATGTGCCATAGTAAGTGAGAACTAATATCTGAAAAAACAGGGCGGAAAACAGTAGTGTGGTGACAGACTGCTGTGGACAGTGGCTACAACGGAGGTGACAGGCCCCACCACCAAGGCCTATGTTGCAGAAAAGAGGTTGGCGGGGCGGGAGAATGTCCTGGGGGGGCACTGGTGGGAGCCAATCCTGAGAAGGCATCACAGATGCTGTTCACCCTCCAGATTAAATACTTCCAGGCTATGCCCTGAGCTGTCCTTGCAATAAACCATCTCTACTGTCAAAACCACCAGCAGCAACAACAACGCACCAGGCATCACCTCTAGCACAGGAAGTCACACCTGGGGTCAGGGGGCTGCTGACACCCAGCTCAGCCAGACCTTCAGCCTCAAGGGAAGCCAGAAGTGTCCCCTTGGAGCCGAGTCTGCAGTGTCCCCTTAGAGCCACACAGGAGAACCCGCATGTGCCTGGAGGATGGGCCCTGGCAGGCTGCCTCGTCACAGCCTGTCTGTCTCATCTTAGTTAGTCGCTTCGGTGTGGGACTCACAGGACAGGTCAGCACCAATGCAAATGTTAGTGACAAACCGGTGAATTTAACAAATAATCTTATTAAGATTTATGTAAATTAAGAAGTATTTGTTAACACTTAAAATATTGTTCTTGAAGACCTAAGGTTTTACTTGCGGCTCATGGTGGGTGGCAGCTCTGTCAGGGATCTGGAGCTGCAGGACGTGTCTGAGACAAGTCTCTAAGACTGTGCACCCCCTGCCCCCCTCCCCAGTCAGACAGCGTGAGAGCCAGGCCCGCAGAGGGCAGCTGTGGCCTGGGGACCAGCCTGCTAGGAGTGAGGCTGACAGGCAAGGAGAGATGGCAACGGGAGGGACAGGGACGGTGACATGCTGCGGGGACCTTAGGACCCCTGGTGGGGGAGGAGCAGGAAGGGAGGGGACACAGGCCAGCAGCCAGAGTTCTTGTAGCCGAGCAGCTGGGGATGATGCGGGTCAGCCAGATGGTGGTAACGGGTGCAGAACGACAGGAGCTCACACCTAAGCCAGTCGCAAAACAAGCCTGAGAGAAAGCAAGGGCTCCGAAAGGACTCCGGGATTCTGGCCGGGCAGCACCTGGGTGGGGAAGGCAGGCAGGTGGCAGTGGAGATCTCAGCCATGGGTGTGGTCAGGGACCAGCAGCAACATCACCAAGATTTTTGGCCCTGCAATGCCATAGGCCCCTGCAATTTCAGACTCCAGGTGATGTGCACACATGTGGAAGGTTGGGAAGTGCTGGGCTGCAGGGGAGGAGAGTTAAGTGCAGTTGGGCCCAAAGCACTGGGACTTGGCATATGGCTTCACCAACCTGTTATCCACGCATCTGCTCACATAATCATTAGATTTTCAAAGACGTTCCTAATATGGAACCCACAAACAGAGCATCAGACAAATGTGGCCACAGGAGACCTTTTGCAGGAACAGAGCAGAGTGTGAGGAAAGAGCGCTTAAGGCCTTACTGTTGGGGAGGGCTGGGCTGAACCTGCAACACAAGTGTCCCAGACGGATTTGCCAGAGAGGAAGAAAGGCACAGAAGAGAAGCAATGCTTCCAGAAGACACACTGACTCGTGGTCTCTCCAGAGATGTCTTCCTTCTTAATAGTATCCTTAGACTAACATGTACATGTGGACTGTACTTAAAACAAAAACAAAACAATACTTACTGAGAGATTAATTTTTAGGACCTAGACAAAGAAAAATTGATCATTGATAATCATATGTTAGAAGCAAGCAAGAAAATTATTTGTACCATCAAATTATAAACTCACATGTTTCTGCTTTGGCAATGTTACTTAGAGAGGTCTACTGCCTCTAGTGGGCAGATATGCTTATGTTTACAACCACTGGTAGGATTAGTCGTGTTGACAAGAGGCTGTTTCACATAATCACATCTCTGTGTTTGTTTCTGCACATCTCTGTGTCTGTGTGTCTCTGCGTGTCTCTGTGTTTCTGTGTCTCTGTGTGTGTGTGTGTTCCTGTGTGTCTCTCTGTGTGTGGCTGTGTGTCTGTGTGTGTCTGTATGTCTCTCTGTGCATGTCTGTCTCTCTGTGTGTATGTCTGTCTGCATGTCGATGTCTGAGTTTCTGTGTGTGTCTGTTTAGTGAAGAAGTATCTTCTCTGTGACAGGTATCCTCATCAACTGTGGGACCTGCACTATTTCTTCAATATGGAATGGTACATGGTGGGTATCCGGAAGTGGTCTGGCAGAGGCAGGGAGGAGACAGTGTGCAGCCCAAGGCCGGGGGCTTTCTGAGGATGTTATTGTTCAGGCCTCAGGGCAACGGCTTGTTGGTCCCATCTCCGACCCAAACTGGACAGGCCATGGTGACTGCCTCACAGTTTTAAATGGTGTGTACCCGTGCCTAGCACTTCAGCTCCCAGGGTTCTAACTACAGCGTATGACACAGTAGACCCTTGACATTCAGGTGAAGAGTGTTCAGTGCCGTCTTCACTGCCCATAGTGCTGAGCAGCCGCTGTCTCCATGTGCAGAGAACGGTGGGCATACGCTTGTCTGGGCCCCTCCCAGTGGACCAGCTCCTAAGCCCTGCTTTCAACAGGACTTCTCTTTTTAGTGTGCCTTTTAGAATTCTCTGTTTCTACCAAAGAAAAAAATAAACTTCCTGTGGCCACATTCGTCTAATGCTCTGTTTATGGGTTCCATATTAGGAACGTGTTTGAAAATGTAACGATGATGTGAGCAGGTGGGTGGATAACAGGTTGGCCCAGGAGGAAAGGGCTTCCCCTGACGGAGGGCCTGTCTCCAGTGCTGGAAGTTGGCGGTGCTACACCTGGTCCGCTGCTTGGGTGCTGATTGATGTGCCTCCTTGTTTTCTCCAGGCAGACCTCGTGGGCCCTTGGCCTTGAGGGAAGACAAGCATGGCCGCAGGCATGGCCGATAGCGCCAACCACCTGCCCTTCTTCTTTGGCAACATCACCCGGGAGGAGGCAGAGGACTACCTGGTCCAGGGCGGCATGAGTGACGGGCTCTACCTGCTGCGCCAGAGCCGCAATTACCTGGGTGGGTTCGCCCTGTCGGTAGCACATGCACGCAAGGCGCACCACTACACCATCGAGCGGGAGCTGAATGGGACCTACGCCATCGCGGGCGGCAGGACGCACGCCAGCCCCGCCGAGCTCTGCCAGTACCACTCCCAGGAGTCGGATGGCCTCATCTGCCTCCTCAAGAAGCCCTTCAACCGGCCGCCTGGGGTGCAGCCCAAGACCGGACCCTTCGAAGACCTGAAGGAGAACCTCATCCGGGAGTACGTGAAGCAGACCTGGAACCTGCAGGTGGGCCACGTTGTCCTCCCGCCGCGCGTGCTCTCATGTGCTCACGGGCCCTGCAATTCCACACAGGCCCCCAGTCCGTGCAGTGGTGCCTCAGATAAGCAGCCATCCCCTTAGTCATCAATTTGGACAAAAAAACGCCTCGCTCCAAGAAGGCAGCCTTTCCTCTTTTGTGGTCACAGTTGAGAGGGCAGTCCTTGCATGGCAGCGATGTGGGTTTCTCCACACAGGAAGCCACTGTCACCCAGTCATGCTGGGCCATTTCAGTAGCAACACAGGCATCTTCTGTTCTTCAGTTACCTGAGGAGGCCATCCCAGACATATTGATTTTACAGTTTCTTAACATCTCCTGCAGACCTTTCTGTGTCAGCACACACATGGTTGCACCAGCCTGTTTCTGGCTGCCTCCTGTCCTTCCTGTGCACCATAATTTAACTAGTACCTGTTGATGGACACTTTCATTGTTCACAAGTAATGCTGCTAGTGACATCTCTCTATACCCCTCCTTCTGAGCTTTCAGGCAGTATCTGCAGATAACTCTGAACAGGTTGGGTTTAATTTGTGTATATTGACAGATTGTCATCCAGAAAGGTCCCAGAGGCTTTGACAACGTACGTTCCTGCCACACCCTCAACAGCCCTTGATATCAGGAGCCCACAGGCTGGTTGACGGTCTCCTGCTCAGCCCTAGGTCTTCGGCCATCCCTCTTGCACTTCCTGGCAGTGTGCGCCCTGCGTTCTGCTTGTTCTCTGATACAGAGTTCAGACTGCACAGGCTTTTGAGGATTATACACAGCGACTGTCTTTTTTAATGTGTTCTGTACTAAATTCAACCTTGCAGACAGATAATACTGTGTACCCAGTATTTTTCACTAGCATTCATTGGACATGTCTTAGACCATCCTTTTACTCTCTCCAAAGTCAGATAAATCAGATGTAATTTATACACGGTAAAATTCATCCTTTGTAGGTGTGCAGTTCTGTGAAATTTGACAAATACATAGCATAATGTAGCCCTCACCTCAACCAAGATATGCACAGTTCTATCACCCATCAAGCACCCTCATGCCACCCCCTGACCCTAACCCCTGGCAGCTCCTCCTCTGATTTCTGTCCTGTAGTTTTGCCTTTTCCAGAATGCTATCTAAACGAACTCACATAGCATGTAGCCATTGGTTTCTTTCACTCAGCACAATGCATTTGCAAGTCTGCTGTGTGGCCTCACCTGTCCGCAGTTTGTTCTTTGTCATGGTGGAGTACTATTCCACACCCTTTCACTTTGACTTCTACTTGCTTTGTTTCAGAAAATTCTCTCGTGTGTAACTTATTGCTGCTTTGGTTTTTCATTTCATCTGTGAGGTATGACAAAATTTCCATACTCCCCTTCTTTCTAACCTCCTCCCTTCCTATCCTTAGTTTGGTTCCTATTCATAATTATATTTATATTTTTTACTTCTTGTGGTTCTTTTTATAACGTCAAATAATTGAACTTTGGTTCTCCATTTACTACTGTGCAGAATTTGTTTCTCTCCCACTAAGAACAATGAGGAAGTGAATTCACCCAGCTGTCAGCCTCTCTCCCATTTTTCTTTTCACGGTGTCACTTCCGCATTGTCTGTCTCCCACACTTGGTGTGGTCACATTGCCTGCAGTTACAGGCAGCTGTGTGTGTGAGCTTGCAGGGCGCACCTTTGTAGAGGCAGACAGAAGGCGCATGTCTCCTTTGTTGCACACATCTTAAGGATTCTTAATTGTTAATAAACGATCAGGTTAGGTATAGAACACTCAGTTCTAGTAAACAGCGGATCTGAAGAGGGCAGAAGGCATGTTCTCCAGACCTTATGGATTATACCAGATGGTTTCTAAAGCTGGTGTGGCTTTTAAAAGTATTTTAAAATTTAATTTATTAATTATACCCTTGAAGGTATTTAAATATTATATAAGATCTTATTGAACAAATGAATGAGTGAATGAGTGAACGAATGAACACGAACAAAGAAACAAACAAAGGTGATTGTACTTTGCCATGTTTGGACTTAGGACAGATTGGAAATGATTTCTGTGTCATTTTTCATTTAACTTGGTGTCATTGCTCTGCTTTCCCCCACCTGTGGCAGGGTCAAGCTCTAGAGCAGGCCATTATCAGCCAGAAGCCTCAGCTGGAGAAGCTGATCGCCACCACAGCCCATGAAAAAATGCCCTGGTTCCACGGAAAAATCTCTCGGATTGAATCTGAACAAATTGTACTGATAGGCTCAAAGACAAATGGAAAATTTTTGTAAGTATTGTATCTTTTCTTCTTACCCCATACTACCAGGCCTGCTTGGACAACCAGGGGTAATAGGCTTTCCATTACTGGATCCACGTGACGCCGGGAAGGGGCCACACGCTGTCACCTGACAACACACATAGTGGCCTGCCGTAAGACGATTCCAATCAAAGCCATAACTTTTAATTCAGTGTTTGTTTGGCTCAGTCTGACCCCAAAGTAAACATTCTTCTATGGCCCTGAGGGGCATAATTTAGTTAATATTATTCAGCCACAGTCTGCTTTTAATGGCAAACATAGGGTGTGTAGCAATGTCTGTGGCTATCCATTTAAACTAAAAACACCACAGTTTGTTCATTCTCGTTTTCCCCAAGATCACAGACTTTACTTCTCCTTTTACTTGGAACTCAGTGCCGGTTGGGCGGATGCTAAAGGAAATATGCTGAGTGTAGCTCATGTGAAAGGTAGTGCAGGCTGCTCACAGGCCGGTTTGCGGCCTTCAGCCTTCTGGTCCCTGAGGCAGATGAGTAGCCCGAGTAGTGCGTGTTGTTGTCCGTGGTCCATGAGCCTCCGTGCTCAGCTCCTGGGAATGCAGGCTGCCTCGGGCTCCGTGCTCCAGAGAAGGCGAGGAGCTGTGTTGGGCAGGTGTCAGCCGTATACCCCGAGGTGCTCTGGCCACGGTGACAGTGGCCCTACTGGCAGGGCACGCTCACCTGTTTGTCGCTGCTCAGTGACCCTCCGAAGATGCTAACTGGGTGCCTCAGTGGGCAACTTCTCCATTCTCACGTTGGACACTTACAAAGGACAGGGCAGCCCTGTGATCAGGCAAGCAGAGTAATACCCAGCTGACTTTGCAAACTTTTCCTGGAAATAAAATGTTTTTCCCTAAGTATCAACATAAAGAATTTTCCTCAGACTTTACCATAATACCGATTATTGAGAAATTATCTAACACATACTCTTCTTTAAAAAAGTGATCCTGAAAATAAGTACAGAGCAGCAGGTTGACAACAGCAGTGATGGCAACGATGGGTTAGTGGACGTGGTATCGGCGGGCAGACACCCCGGTGGGGGACATTCTGTCCTCGGCGTAGCACCCGCCAGCTCATTTTCCCCTGAGGTTTGGACTTTCACCATCTTCCTAGGAATAATTTCCACCACAAATGTCATGGGGCTGTGTACATAGTGTCATAGTGTTAAGTCCGCCCCAAGTTGCATAACCTAAGCAGTGATTGAGGGCTCCCACCTTCTTGCTGGTTCAGACATCTGCTCTCAGGCTCGCAGGGGAACGGCTGCGGTCAGGGAGGGCCACCCACTCCCCACTTAGATGGGGGTGCTGCAAGCAGCCTCTGCCCTGGGACAGCCCAGGGGCCCTGCCCGCTGCTGGGTCCTGTCCCACTGATTCTTCTCTGGCCTCATTCAGGCTTTCCTCGAGAAGGTGTCTCCTGCCTACTTTGCAACCATTTAAATCGGCTAGTGTATCAGTGGACCAACATTTACTGGTGTCCGCGCTTGTTTGAGGCAGCGAATGCCTGCACCATTCTGGGCGTTGGCCGTGGCAGCATGAGCCACACAATCATCTGCCTTGTGGAGCCTGCGTCTCAGTGGGAGAAGCAGACATTGAGCAGCTGGATGGCAACTGCATAGGATGTTGGTGCACATAAGGAAGATAGTAGAATAGTACTGGGTCGGAGTACCTGGTTCTGTCTTATCGTGGGTGGTGAGGAAGGCCTTCTTGCAAAGGAGAAATTTGAGCAGAGACCTGAAGGCAGTGGGTGATACCCGGCAAGGGAACAGCATGTGTGAGGGCCCTGAGGCCAGAGTGTGCTCACGGCTTTCTAGGAATGATAACGGGAAGGCTTGCTTTGGGCAGGCTGGTCTGTCCACTTTGGGGAGGATATTAGGGAGGACCCATCTGGCTGAGTGTAGAAAAGAGGCAGTGGGCAGGGTCTGAGTGAGCATGCTCGCACTGCACACTGTGTACATTTGAACCACAGTGCTGTATTTGTTTTTCTGCAGTGATTTCGGGGCCCCCACCTTGTCACGCCTGAGCACAGGACTGCATTCAATGCTGGCTGGACAAAGGAGGGACATGGGTGCTAGTGTGCGGCCCTGCTGTCTGCTCTGCTCTGTGTGCCAGCCTCTGCCCCCGACATGGTCAGGGCACACTCTGTGTCTCCTCTGTGCAGACATGCTCTATTGTGGGGAGCAGTGGTCCTTCCGTGTCCTCTGCTGTCCTCTGCACACACTGCAGCGAGGAGGAAGGCAGGATTTCTGGGTGTGGACGGCCATGCAGGGATGCTGACCTTGGTAGATGGACCTCCTGCCAACCCTGTCTTGTCTCAGTGATTATGGTGCCTTGTCCAGCCTCATCTGGCCACTTGTGTTCCCCACTGGGGACTAAAGTTCCCACTCCTTGTTGCTCATGGTTTCTTCTGCTGGTTCATTTCCAGCTCTTTCTGGATGCAGTTTGGCTCCAGTCAGCTACCCACTGCACGCTTCTCATTCCCCCTCAGCTGCCCTCACCCCCGCTGTACTCAGGGTATGCATTTCCTGCAGGACGCCGTCTGAGACTGGCCACGGCTGCCCTGCCTGACCCGGGACATCGCAGCAGTGCCTGCAGACATTAGAAATCCAAGGAGGCTCTCAGATCCAGAAACAGAACCTAATTTTTGTGACACTTAATGCGGGACTTCATGAACTTGATTTAAGTTATGTTTATGTGTGTGCACGTGCCGTATGCTGTAAAAGGTTAGGACATACGAGTTGATTTGAGTTGTGGATGAGCACAGAAGTAAAGGCCAAGGGAAACCCACGGTGACGTTGAATGCTCACAGTTTCCATTGAGGGGAGGACATAGAGTGGCAGATGTGGAAATACAAGAATTCATTCTGGAACCTCTGATTTACACCAAAATTCAGTGTAGCAGACCTTTCAGGAAAACACGCATTCTCGTGGCCCCAGAAAACACAGATGGAAAGGTAGCATATTTCAAAAAGTGTGAGACCTAGGTTAGGTTATAAATCCTCCCTGACGCAGTTTCAAATGCAGTGGACATGCCTCAGAAAATATGGATTGTGTCTGGGGGATGCTGGCCAACTTAGATCCAGTTTTCTCTCCTTGTGAATTATGCTGTGAAATCCATTTGCGGTGGCAAAACTCCTGAGCCAGAAGGGACCTTCTTGTTAATGGGTCTAAATCCCTCAGTTTTTCAAGGAGGACTTAAGCACAGGGGAGCTTGCCCAAGGCTGTCAGGCAAATGGGAGATGAGGCTGGAATCCAGCGTCTGGATGTGTCTGGGCTGAGAGGAGACAGCAGCAGAAGCCACCCCATCCAGGAACTCCACTGTCACTGCATTACCGGGGACATGTCCAGGAGAAATGGTAGCTTCCCCTCTCTTGTCTCCTGATCACACAGCTTCGCTAGGACCACTGAGGGAGTGACCGTGAAGGCAGCTATCGGGGCCTTCGTGCTGTGTTCGGAGAATAAAGAATAAAGGGGTGAGGCTGTTTATGGAGGAGATGGACAGGGTGGGTGCACAGACCCTCTCGTACTGCCTGCCGCATTTCTAGCGATGGTTGTTCATCACCTGGTGCTGTGCACCCCCCAAATCCACCTGTTGGAGCTCTAACCCCAGTGCGATGGTGTTTGGAGGTGGGGCCTTCGGGAGGTGATTAGGGTCAGATGGGGTCGTGAGGCTGGGGGCCTGTGATGGGATAAGTGCCCACAGGAAGGGAAAGAGACTGGAGGCCCTGTGAGCACACAGCCAGATGATGGCCATCTACGAACCAGGAAGCAGGTCCTCACCAGACACTAAATCTACCAGCATCTTGATCTGGGTCTTCCAGCTTCTAGAACTGTGAGAAAGAATTGTCTGTTATTTCAGCTGCCCAGTCTGTGGTTTATGACTGAGACACCTGTCCTTGTCTGAGGTCTTACGGGCCCGATGTGAGCCCTGGACAGGAACACCCAGCCCAGGTCCTGAGGGTGGCGGTCAGAGCGCAGCCCATAAGTGACACCTGGGATTGAGGCTGTGCTGGGAGCATCCCCTCAGCTCTCTGAGGCCATTTGGAGAAAATAGTCATAGCGCCAGTGTGACTGAGAAATGAACTTGTTAGAAAAGGGAAATGAAGCTTATTTTCCAAAAATTATGTATCCACTCCCCCACAGGAAGGATTCAGGATTGGTGGGGTACAAAGCATATATGATTTGGAGACCCTATTTTTAAAAACATACAAAATTAGATACAAAATACGTTTTTAGAATAAGGAAAAAATCACAGTAAATTACAATTTTTTAAAGCTGGTAAATACTACAAACATACAAGATTTAGAAAAAAAATATATACTTTTTTACTTAAATGCCTGACACGTCTCACTAGCACTTTTATTTTCTACATTTCTTGACTGCATAGTGTTTGAGGGCCTCTTATCGGTCATAATTAGTAATGTTATTTTCTGAGTGTAGAAAAAGAAAACTCAGTCCTTCCTCTAGCTTCACAACTCGTTGTAGGTAATGCATTCACAGTCTTAGGACTGCTGTCAACTTTGGGAAAGGAAGTTGGAGTGGAAGAAAGAGCAATCTGTGGTCCTGATTAAACATCTTTTACAAATAACACAGATCCTAAGGCCATGTGGTCACACTGCAGGCCCGCTTGGCTGGCCGCGGCTGGGGGCCCACGAGCCCCCTGTGCAGACACACCACCCCGTGTGGTTTGTGTGGGGCAGCGTAGAGCCCTGGGTGTGAATGCTTCTCCAAGTGCACATCACATCTGCTGACATGCAATGTGCTGTGCCCTCCATTTCATCATGTAAAGTATCTTACAATGAAAACGGTCCAAAAAAATCCCATGTCCTGCCAAAAAAAAAAAAAGATGTTGCTTTCTTTGTGTTTATTACCCAGACAAATATTTTACCATTTTTGGCTAAAAGTCCTTGTAAATTTTACAGAGCCAAGAGTGAGTTCAAGGTGACCTCTAAAATACACAGGTGGCAGCTCTCCAAATAGCTGAATTAATATGACAAAGAAAAGGTGGGATTATAGATTTGGTGAGGGAATCATTAAAGCAATAAGTCACCAATATTATTTTCATAGTAGCTTCTACTTCCTGACTTTTGAAGTATGCTGTTAAAAGAAAAAGCTGCAAAGATATTTGTTCCACAAAATATTCATGCAGTCCATCAGATATATGTCAGGCATTGTGATAGGAGCCATGGAGACTGTGACAAACAAGACAGATGTCAGTCCCTGCCCTCACTATGCTTCTATGTCAAACACAGAAAGACATTGCGGAGTGTGTGATGAGTGACAATATGTCATGTTCTGTCCATCACCGTCACCTCATGTAATAAATTAATGACACTGTTGACTATCCACTGTTATCTCTATTTTATTTCTCTTATTTATTGTCCATCTGTCCCACTTATTCTGAATGCCATAAGCTTAGGTACTGGCTGCCGTCAATCAGAACATTTATTCTTTCAGAGGCACATATTAAATATATTTTAGACATCATCAATTCACCCTCTACATTCTTTCTTATTTTCTATAGTCTTTTCTCTGTATGCTACACTATGGTAATATCTTTAGATTGGTCTTCTAGTTCACTAATTTCTGCTTCATCTGTGTCTAATTTGTGTTAAACTCATTCACTGATTTTTTCCCCCTACCAATTACATTTTTTTTTTATTTCTAGCAGTTCAGTTTGTTGTCATTGTTGTTTCAAATATTCCTGAGAATGTTTTGAGAGTATCTGATTGCTTACTAGATTTTGAGATTCCACCTTTTGTTTCTTTGAACATTTCATACATAGTTAATGAATATTCCATATCCAGTGATTACAGTTCTTGAGGATATAAGTTTCAATCTCTCCTGCTCTCTTTCTGTTCCTAGTCCTGTTGCAACTCATGCTTTTTATATTTTGGGTGATCTTTTTAAGCTCACATTTGATTAATATTCATCTGTGGGAATCTGGGGCATCCTACATCGGGAATGCTGTCCTCCAAAGCTGAAGAAGTTTTCTTCTTCACAAGTTCTTGCTTTAGGATGGGAATCTCAGGTTCAGGTGTCCACCTTGCTACTGGCCTAGGATGTTGTTCCACTGAACACTACAGTGCTGATACTGCATTTTTTGCAGTATCAATACTCAAATTTTTGCTCTTATTTGCTACTCATTAGTCTCTATTCAAGTTTCAACTCACTTTCTTTATATACATAAATTTCAAAAGCAAATGTGGGTTTAGAAAAAATTTTACCTTTGCTCATTGATGAATGAGACTGCATGTGGCTGTCTTGAGCCTCAGATGTGATAATAAAAGTTAAGTTCTACTAGCACTTTCATGTGCTGCCATCATTGATCAAAACACACAACTTTATTTGACATGTGTGGTTCTGTGGCCACAGGTTAGCAGAAATAGTCACAACCAATCTGAAGTAAAAAGTTCAAAGGGGGTTGTGGACTAATGTCAATATGAGTTCACTGGGCTGATTAAGGTCCCCATGAAGCTGACAGACGAAGCATGACCTAGTTCCATCTCATGAACTAGAGCACAGGGAAAGGGAGAGGGGAATTTGTGATATAATCTTTAAAGAGGCAGATATGGCAAAGAAGCTTGGTGTGGCACCAGATTTGGATGTGGGTTCTGCAATGATCCTGCTTTCATTGTTTGTGTGGAATGCATATGTGCCTAAATTTTGCTATAGTGCCAGGCAAAAGCACCCAGCCATTGCATTTTCTTTTGTCTTTCATGGGTCATTAGGGCTGGCACTTCTCCTTAATTAGGGGGCTCTTGTCCTTGTATCAGCATGCACACTGTCTGGCATGTCACTCCCACATACTCTCCTTCCCTACTCCCCAGCTCTCTGTCTCTTGAGAAGCTACTATTAAGCTCCATGTGGCAATATCTGACCACCTGATACAGCATCAGGCCTGGATGGAAGAGTGAATGCTGGCCGTGGGCACCCTTCTTGTCTCTGTATGGCCTGTCCCAGCCACAGTGACCGTTCATCATCTGCATGTGGCCCGTGCCAGGTGCCTTCCTTCCCCTCCAGCCAGCCACGCTTTTCTCTGCCATGGGAAAAAAATGCATAGGAGAATGAGAATGCCTGATGGGCTAGGATATACCCCAGCTGTTCTGCTCTGTCTGCAGCAGACACAGTGCAGTCTCCCGGGATCTTGGTGGGAGGGGTCTGTCTTGAGGGACCCAAAACCTACAGAGTCCTCACTTCCCTGCCTGTGTCTGGGCATCACCACTACACATTCTCTGACCCAGGAGGGCATAGGGGTTCAGCCTCTCCTCGCAAAACCAACACTCTCCCCATCTGACCTTTGCCAAGTGTTTTGATATCTGTGAGGGGGAAGGCCTGCTCATCACAGAGCCCAAGGCTGTCCTCCTTGGAGGAGGGTGGTTCTCCTGCCCTCTCGCCAAGGAGAGTCGCCATGCCACATGACATCAAGACAGTCTTAAGGCCAGTTAAGACAACTTCGCAGCCTAGCTTCAACTCAAAGCACTGAAATCCCATGCTCTGTAATAGCAAAACACAAATCTGTTGTGAGCTTGCCTTTTCCAAAAAACTCATTGGGAAAAAGCATTCTGTGACTTCTGTGAACAATGCCTGTAGCCACTGACCCTGAGGTTGGAAGGCAGCAGCCCTGAGAGGAGTCAGAAAATGAACCTTTGCTCCTCCCCAATTGGGGCGCCTGTGTGACAACCTGGTGGGTGTATGGGGCAGAGAGGTGCTTCCCTGAGAACAGGTGGACCAAGAGAAGGAGGTGCTTCAGCTTCCAAACCAGTACTTCCCATATTTTAGATTAAAAATGGCCTCGCCCAGGTTCTACCTGCACCCAGCAAATACCTCACAGTTACTGGCCGTTAGTGTCACCAAGGCTCTGGTCTTTGCCACCTACAGCTGCCAGGCCTGTGGGTTTCCCTCTTCTGCCCTCGTTTCCTGCCAGCTGCCTGGAGGGTTGCTAGGCTTCATGTCCACGGCCCATTCCTGTGCCTGTTGTCCTGAAGTGAGTGCTTAGTGTGCTCACAGGGTCGCTGTCGCCGCTGCTGTCCTAAGGGCTGGCACAGGCTGTCTGGCTGGAGCTCCGGGAGAGACTCCTCCAGGATCTTTTCTCTGGGGAGCCTCAAAGTAATGTGTGCCTTTGCAGAAATCGCCTGTCTAAAAGCAAGGACGCTCTCTTTCCCCTTAGCACCGGGTCTCTTTTCATACTATTTTTATTATGAAATATGAAACACACAAAAGAATGCATCACTCTATGTGTGCACCTTAATGAATATTAACAAGCAAACACCACCAGAGTGAAGAACACCAGCATGGCAGAAGGTCCCTTCCTCACACCCCGCCCCGCTAGAGGATACCACTTCCTGGACTCTTGTGTCCAGCATGCACGCCTTCAGTTTCTTCTTCTTCTAACTTGTTTTAAAATTAGTTTTACCACCTAAACCCTAGTGTATACTTCTGAACAAAACCTCTTGCTTTTGCCTGTTTGGGAGCTTTGTGTGTAGGCTCTCTGCTTGTGGAAGTCCTCTGTGCTTTGTATCAGTGCTGCTTATCCGTTGTTTGTCCTGTGAGAGTCCGTGTAGAGTATCTCACAGTTTATTTACTCAGTCTTCAGTCCGTGAACAGGCAGGTTGTTTACAGTATTTGCTAATCACTGATAAAGTTGCTCTAAACACCCCAGCATACCTTCCAGGTGCAGAGTGCATACATTTTGTGCACCTAGGAATAGATTGCTGACTCACAAAGGGTGAATACATTCGATCGATTTCAGTAGAAAATTCCAAATTGATTTCCAGAGTGGTTAGCATCGCACTCCCATTGGCAGTATACCAGGGAGCCTATGGCCCCTTTCTCAGCAACACTTAGTGTTATCAGTCTTTTTGATGTTTGCCAGTTGGAGTGTGTCATGCTACTTCCTTTGTGGTGTTAATTTGCATTTCCCAGATTCCTAAGGAAATGATTGCACCATCTCCCTAGGCAATCTGTGATCTGTCTCAGTTGCAACAAGAAAAGGTGAATCAAGGCATAAGGCAAGATGGAGTGGTAGAGATTGGACACAAGTTGGAAAAGCAGAGTTCAGATCCCATTTACTGTGTCTGGGACTCTGAGGTCAAAGTTGTGAAGAACTCTGGATGAAGGAGAGTGATATTTTGGAATGGCCTGTGGACATCGTGCTCCTGAGGTCACCTTTCATAGGACCCTGCATACATTCTTAATGCTTGTTATGAAGAATTTATACAGGTTTTGATACCTCCAAACTATCCTATTTGTTTGCCACTAATGCTTATATAATAAACAATATAAACAGCCCCACGTCTCACATTATAAAATACATTCAGTTCTTCCACCTATAAAAATATTTTACCTTTTCTGTGTGGTTGGTTTGTAGTTTGGCAGCAACCAACTGGCCTGAATGGGCTGAGGGACCGAGAAATGGAGCTTACGCTTCAGGGTGCTGGCCACCTGCTTGGGTTGGGACAGAGGAGCTGTTGTCACGGTACAGAGTTTCAGAATAGGCCCCAGTGAGGACAAACAAGACCCGCATGTGTCCCTCCCCGTGCACCCGCCTCTCTGGGCAGTGGGGTGTGGAGGGAGCCTGTCCATCGTGCACAGCTGAGCATGACTTGAAAAGAAATTTATTTTTAAAACAAAGTTCTCACCTCACACAACACAGCTCAGCTCTCAAGTGTTGGGTTAGCTTTTTGAGATGGATCTACAAGACCGAGGACAGGAAAGTAAGACCACATCTGTTTCCAAACCATCTTGTGTGAGAGACCTGTTGCAGCTGGGAGGTGGCATCAGAAATGACCCCAAAACCCAGAAGCCCCTGGCATCTTGGCACGTTTGAACTCTTCCCCGAAGATAGTGCATTGAGGCACATTCTTACCATTTCGGGCTTCAGTTCCCTCATTTTAGAAAATGTCAGGTCTGGACCATTTTCTAGGACCACTGGGTCTCAGCCTCTCCCAGACCTCATGATCTGAAAGGCTCAAGTTGCTGGAAGGAGACAGTGGGCTGAGGGTGGGGATGACTAAGCAGCTGGTTGGGGGAGGGGTTGGACCCACTGGCTGCCTTTGCAGCCCCCAGATGCCCCAGGCGGCCTCCTTCTCCCCGTAGGCAGAAGGCCCTCTCTGGTGTATTGTAGTGGCATGTTCTCTGCTTGTTTGGGGGCTCACAGGTCTCACTCCCCTGGATAAGGGGGGGCGCGGTGCCCACTCACCCGCCAGGGTGTGGAAGCAGAGCCGGGTGCTCCGCTCAGCCCAGCATCACCCTCATTTCCCCCGCCCCTTCCACCCCACAGTGGATGACATTTTCTTCTTCCAGTGACTTCTGACTGTATCACGTGGACCAACATTTTAAATCCCAGCCCTGCCTTCCTCTCCCTGCAGAAGGGAGAGTGTGAGGGAGAGAAGAGGGCCCTGGGAGTGGGGGGGGCCCTTCCACCCCCATCTGTGGGCCAGAGGCTCCTTGTTAGAATGCCCATCAACACCCCCACCCCTCGCCCCTGGGCGGGGTGGGGGAGAAGCCCCTCTGGTCTCTGACCTCAGTGAAGAGAGGAGGTGAGTCGGGGCTCCGCAGACCCTCTGCCCAGCTCTGGGGTCTGTGGGTCTCGCCTGCTGGTGCCCTGACAGCGCTGCTGATCCGAGAGAACCTCGGCCTCTCCTGACCCCCACCTGGGGCATGAGTCTGTAGGTCTTGGCTGCAGCCCAGCCCAGGCCGTAGAATCTCCTTGTCACAAGCTCTTGGCATCGCTGAGCCATGAGTGGGGCCTCCCTGGGCATGGTGGGCAAAGCTCTTGATGCTGAGGTGGGCGTGCTGCTGCCGGCTGCCCTGTCAGGGCACTGCTTCCTGCAAGAGGTTGCTACCTTCTTGTGGGGGTGACAGGACCGTCCTGTCTTCCAGGATCAGGGCCAGGGACAACAACGGGTCCTACGCGCTGTGCCTGCTGCACGAGGGCAAGGTGCTCCACTACCGCATCGACAAGGACAAGACGGGCAAGCTCTCCATCCCTGATGGCAAGAAGTTCGACACGCTCTGGCAGGTACACAGCGCCCTGGGAAATGAGGGGGACGGGGCACCTGGGACCCGTTAGAGTTGCCGCCTGGGACCCTGCCCGAGACCTTCCCAGCCAGAGCCTACCCTTCAACATCCAGGTGCCACTGCATACCAGTAGCCAAGTTTGCAAAGTGCTTACCTAAAGTCATCAGGTTAATGAGGCTCCAGAAGGTTCTGTGGCTTCTCCAGGGCCAGTCAGTACTTGGCACCTTAGGGCAGTGTCCACTCAGGGCTGTGTTCAGAGTTCAACAGGGACCCTGCATTGGGGACTAGAAAACATTTCTCTCTAAAGCATTCTAACTGGAACCCAGAGCAACCTTTCTGACAAATATACACAAAGTAAAGATGTGGATGGCTGGGAAGGAGGCACGATGTGGTCGACCCAACTGTTCTTTCTACTGTGAGAGTTGAATATAAAATGTCAGGTGCCATTCTTGCTGCAAGATGAGCCTCCATTGAAATTAAGGCAACGTAGAAAGTAAGGCAGCACTTCCCATGCTTCCGGCCACAACCTGAACAGGATTGTTCCACCTTGATCTGAAAAGTGTTTATTCTTGACCCAACTGTTAGTGAACCCGAAACAGCTCACAATTTGGGTGTTACTTAGACACAAGGAGCACTAAACCAGTGCTCACTGCTGTTTTCCATGAGGCTGTTGTGGGCATAACTAGCTTGTCTTCATTTTAAAGCACAGCTACCTGAAGAAATGACATCATTTTAGTGAAGGATGCTGTTCACTGTAGTGGGGCAGAGATGGAGAAAACAAAGGGACTCTGCTACCCCAAGAGCAACAGATATGTTTTGCTTTTGTGAGTGAGGGCCTGGCCAGGAACCTCACGTGTGGTAACACCAAGGAAAGGTCCCAA
The DNA here is from genome assembly GCF_964194185.1 of Rhinolophus hipposideros. Classification (NCBI taxonomy): domain Eukaryota; kingdom Metazoa; phylum Chordata; class Mammalia; order Chiroptera; family Rhinolophidae; genus Rhinolophus; species Rhinolophus hipposideros. The sequence goes on along the minus strand of NC_138057.1, from coordinate 3,082,338 downwards.
CTTAAAATCTCATCTTTCAAAAAACTGAGACCAGGGATCCTTGTTACCTTTAATGCACTTAGGGTAATCTCCACCTAATGTATTTTGGTTTCTAATGCTGTAGTTGGAACAAGAAATGCTTCTTTTCTGACCGCCAGGTGTTGTCATATTATTCATATCAATTATAACATTGACCTTGTTGTTTGATTCATAGCTCATTAGCATCTGGCTCATTATCAACCACAGGCTTTGCTTTATTTTAATAGCATCGATTTGAAAGAGTAGTTAGCTATCAGGTAGCCTACTGCAAATCAGACAGATGAGTAGAGAATACTGCCATCTGGAATTAATTTCCCATCCAACTCTCTCAACTTTTACATGACACATTGATGGTGCATTTAAAGGCTGAAGGCCCTGGGCTCCCTCACCAGTGCACAGCCATCCGGCTCCTCCCAAATGACCATTTTCTTCCTGAGTCCACTCACAGTTTCAGAGTCTGTGTACTCACTGTAGTGCTAAACATCTCTAATCACTGGGAAGTTCTTTTCCAGGACTCTGTCTTAGATTTATTGATTTCTCCAGGATATCATAGTATTCAGCCCTAATTAAATCTTTCCCGTTGTATATTTTCTAGCTACAGCATTTAAGAAGGAGCACCAAAATTGCCAGCAGTATCTTCCATTTTTACCAGCATGATTTCATGGATTTTTCTGACAGCAATGTAGCAATATAGGGTACCTCTGTGTCCTACCCTCACCCAGGAGTCTAGTACTATGTTTCTGAGAGTTGTTAATTGCTATACTACTCTTATATTCCTTACTTTGGCGCAGGAGTTAGCAAACCCATAGACCAAATCTGGCCCCGATGTGTTTTTGTATAGTCCTTGAAGAAGTTTTGACACTTTAAAAGGTTGTTTGAAATAAATAAAGGACCACACAACAGAAATGGTATGTGGCCTGAAAAAGCCTAAAATGTCACTATCTGTTCCTTTACAGATAAAAGTTTGCAGACCCCTGCCCAAGAGGGAAATCCCTACAAGTACGCCTACCCTTATGGAATAGATTGTCTGAAAACACAAGCATCAAAGGAGATACTAGAATGACACTGGAAAGATGGATGAGATGTCTCATCTGTTTTAGGGACCTCAATACTATTAGCCTGAGAACATACTATTATTTCATTTAACAGAACAGAGAGAGCTTTGGTGCCCATTTCAATAGCATGTTAGGACTGGTCAGACTGAAACATTTGTTAAGAGGGTAGATCTCATGTTGTGTTGTTGTGTTCTTATCACAATAACCAATTTTTTTTTAAAGTTTGTTATCTGAAAGGTAAAATATATTCATTAAACAAACATTCACCCAAGTAGGTAAGATTTGGTACTGGAAATGTTACCGATAAACAGACAAGAGATATCACATGAGAAGATTTTAGGTTGTCTCAAGAGGAAATATTTGTGTGACAAAAGAAAATGTGACATACTAAGACTGTCTTCTTATATAATTTTGATATAAATAAATCTACTTGTCATTGATTTGTTTTTAATGTAGAAATAAGACATCATGATTCGCAGTTTTTTGGGAGCAATTAGCCAAGGATGTCCATGTCTTGTCAACATAAGGCCATTTTCCAAAGGGTCACCTTTCCCCATGTTCTGACTCCTATATCACCTTCTCTCTGAAGCTTTTGGGCCGAATGGCTTGGCCCCTCCAAAGTCTTTGCCCACAGGACTGTTAACAACATTACTCACTATTTATCTGTCTTTCCACCAAGAAAGTAAGCACTTCGAGGGCAGGAAATATGTGTTATTTACCTTAGTTTACCCTTGTTGTCTTTTAGGGCCTAGTGAAGCAAAATGTTTGTTGAATGCCTGACTGAATGACTGAATGAATATTAGCATGCTGAGTTCATTTTCATAATATCACACAGATGTAGGAAAATATAAACAAATTCTGCAAGTGCAATTTACCATCAAAAAAGAAAGAGAAAAACAGAGAGAGAGATATATAGAGAGAGGAGAGAGAGACGAGTGGAGTAGGGTCCCAAAGGGAAGGCAGCATGTAAACTGTCCTGTGTCTGAAGATGGGAGGAGAGAGGCATGAGGATGGATCAGGCAGATGACCCAAGAAAGTTAAGGGTTGTCCTTGTTGTTCAGGATTGTCCTTGAATCACTTTAAAGTTCGAAAGGGGAGTCTACTGCTCTAGGTAAGATTCTATTTCCTGCCTCTGTTATTTATTGCAACTTGTTTCCTTTCTTCTCTTTCAGCTAGTCGAGCATTATTCTTATAAACCAGATGGTTTGTTAAGAGTTCTTACAGTTCCATGTCAAAAAATTGGCGGACAAACTGGTGAGTCACTAAGATGTTGGAGTCTCAGTCTTTTAGATGATAATAGTCTGCTAACAGTCAGCCTCCTTTTAGATTTGGCCTGTTGCAAATTCAGGTGGGATGGTGCCTTATTTTTACTGATTGATTAAAAATGTCAGATTGCTCCAGTTTGCACATATCATTAATCAACAAATAGCCAGTAACTTTAACTTTAAAAAACTAATTAGCTCTAATTGCATGAATGAGAAAGTTGAGTGAAAAAGAATAAAAAGAAATATATGCAGAAAATATTTCTACTTTTCAAGCAGCAGTATTTTACAATCAAGTTGATCGATCTGCAGTGGGGAGAGAGTAACTGAGTGGTTTTCAGTGCTGTAGCAGTAATCGTCCATGTTGTTTCTCACCAGGAAGTATTAATTTTGGAGCTCGTCCACAACTTCCAACTGCCAATCATCCGGTAAGTGTTACTAGAAATACCAGTTTAGGTGAAGCAGCGTATATTAGCATAATGAAAGCATGTTTTGGCTAACAGGAGTAGTGGTAATTGTTGTTTAGGCTGGTGTCAGCTAGATTCAGGGTGTTTTCAGTTCTAAGCTAGCCAAGTTAATTTCTTTGGTAAATTAAATTCCCTCCATTTGCTAACAGTATGCACAATGATCACGAAACCCAAACGTTAATCAGAAATATGCCTCCTGGCAGATTTGGGAAATGGTAGCACATTGTTCAGGCTCAGTCGTGAACTGTCTATGTGGACCTTTGGGCACGGTTGACGTGACCACACAAGGTCGGTATAACAAGTCTGGTATGTAAGGTTTCTCAGTGGCATTGTCTGCCCAATCCTTTGGGTTAAATCAACCTGGACATTGTTATTAGAAGATTTGCCCTTTCCAGAAGAGTGGTTTGATGATAGCTTAGCAGGGAAAAGCTTGGGGAGTGCTTGATGGCATCAGAGAGAAGCCCTAGAGAAGGACAGAGTCGGGCACTTGGCCAGAACCCACACTCACACCCCCCTCCAACATCAGTAGGAGGTGACAATGTGGCCTGTCCAGAATGTGGCCTGACTTCTCCACATGCGTTTGCCTGAAAATGCCTGATGCACCTAAAAAGAGAGATTTCTGCCTCTTTTCTCCCTCCAGACTTATGAGCTGACACATAAATTTATACACAAAGCATGAACTGGTTTCCTATTCCTTTTTGGGGACCTCATTGTGGACCTTTGATTCCCTTTAATACCATCAGTGAAGTGTAAAAATTCCCCCATCGTGAGCAGTCTGCTGTACACCTCACTTTTTGCCATTAACCCTTAAAAAAAATCCAGCATGGACTTTCTGCCCCCAGTGGGAACTAGTAACTGCTTGGAATCTGTGCTGTGATGAAACTGGGAGGCTCTCTGGGGGCAGCACTGGTCTCCAGATTGGGAGACCCGGAATTTGCTAAAATAACAGTGAATTTTAGGATTAACATCTTTATCCTACCTTTAAGGAGTAAAGGCTCCTTTAAGGAGTCATTTTATGTCACTCTTTACGTGGCTCATGGGCCTGGTGACATTCCTTTCACATGTATGTTCCATAAGACATCCATTTTCCTCTAAGACAGATAAGCACTGAGAACTCCTAAAAGAATATCAAGCCCTATATTTAGCCATATATCACCCAATGGCTTCAAGAAGTTAGATATTTGGGAAAACTTTTTATTGACTGATGAGATACATACATGACAAAATGCACATGCCCTAAGTGTCCAACTCTATGGATTTCCAAACGCCGTGGAACCAGCACCCCAAAGGAGTAATAAAGTCGGGCAGTCAGATTTACTTTTAGTTTCTTCAGGATGACGTTCCTTGAGTTTGAAATTCAAGAATGATCTGTGAAACATAGGCTATGTAATGTAACAACTCTAATTCTATAGCCTTTTGTGGAAAATAATTTTCCAGATCCTCCTGCTCAGGTACTTGGCTTTTCTTGAGGCCTTCCTCACGGCCAAGTGTTGCCCATTGGGAATCACATCGGCAGGACCTGGAGGGGCTGGCAGTGTAATTATAAAGCAAGTTAAAATAGCATGTCATGTACCATAGCCTGTATTTGTTTTCTGAAACATTTACTGTTCCTCTTTGCCGTTATGGTTTCTAGAGTTGGTCAGCGGGTGGAATAATCTCCAGAATCAAATCATACTCCTTCCCAAAGACTGGCCTCAAAAAGGTGCTAAAGCGTCCCCTACTTGCTGTCCTTGACTAAGTGGTAGGACTGGCCCGCACTCAGCGCCCACGCCGCCACCCCCTCTGGCTGCCCTCCTGTGCGCTGCCCTGACCCGCCCGCCTGCTGCTGTGGCCTCACATCTCTGTGCCGTGTATAGCCTCATGGGCAGCCCACCCGGGTACACACTGTGCTTTCCATGTGGGTCCTTGTCACTTTGCTGCAAAGTGTATCTCTGTGCGTGTGCTTTCTCTGCTCACGTGTGTGCCTGAGATTCATTTGGGTCAGTATGATAGGTGGGAGCTAATTCTCATATTGGAAAATCCTTTTGAAGTGAGCCAAGTGACTTTTGAGTTACCACACTCATACGTTACAGTATTATGGTAATTGATGATATAAATCACACGGTGATGGAAGAAACACCACGGTGTTGTGGGTGCTGCACAGTGAGGGCTTCAGGTTGTTTATTTCATAGGTATCAAGTGCCTCAACAACTTCATTATGGCTATAGGTTCCCAAGCAGAACTTTAAATGTAACATGTATAAAGACAGGAATTTGAGGATTAGAAACACCATTTATGTTTATGAGGCAGGAAGGTTGACATAGGAAGCATTTTTATATTTTGCTGTATTACTGAATTAAGAGGGAAATAAAAAGCTCTTTTTTAATGACTCATTTATAATGAATCACCTCCCTTAAAATATACATACATCTATATAATGTATACATCTATGTAATTGCTTTTTTCCCCTTTCTATTTTATCGTTGGTGGTGTAAAATTGATTTTTTTAATTAATAATTCTTTCCATTTTCATATCAGTTGGTATTTTTCCAATCATTTCAGCATATCATTGGGTATCAGCTCACGAAGCAGATTACCTAAAGTACTTATGAGAAACAGAAATTAAAAAGCATGAAAGCCATGAGATTTTATTTAGTATAAATTTTTCTAGTGGGCAGTCATACTGAAGACATTCTCAATCTTGTTGACCATAGAATATATACCATAGAGAAGTGAGTTTAAGGTGGTGTTTGAGGGGAAAAGTTACGTGATAAACCTGAATGGAATAACTATTTTAATGTCATATTCCCAGTCAATGTGCATCAGCCCATGGAAATGACAGCTAGGATGGAGCATTGCTTTTGGGGGCGACAGTGAGGACTGCCCATGCCAGGGGTGGCATCTTAGGAGCTGAGGACCAGGTTGTTAAGGTGCTACATTCTCTATGTCAGTGTCCCTTTTGCCCTACAACCTGGTGTTTGTTTCCAGGCCAGGGCCAGGAGGTGATTGAGGCTTTGCCCTGATCACATCAACGTTCTCCATGATCCAACGCAAAATTCTCTTCTGGCCCACCTGGCCCGGGATCCCTATAGGCATTCAGCCCTTCTCCCAGGACAGGGTTCCGCTGCGTTGCCAGGGTGGCACCTCACAGGACAATAGTCCAGTGGTAAATAGGCCAGATGGTGTCCCATCAACTGAGGTGACTGAAAAATGTATTCTGATGCAGGGTGCTTTTCAGCCATGAATTGTGTTTGCAAGGTTATGATTGCAAATTCAGTTCTAACTAGTGACTTCACCACCTTGGTGTGTCAGTGAAACCAAGGTGCGAGGTCCTTAAGCAGAGGCTGCATTGACGAAGCTTCCTAGAATGACTCTGGACAGGATGCGCGGCATGCCCGGTGCCCCATCAGCGGCCCCAGGGTCCCTCACTCGCAGGCTTCCTTGGCTGCTCCACTCACAGGGTCTGCCTGGAGCCACAGAGGAGGCCCTGTGGAAGTGGGCCACACCTCTAGTTCCCACCCATGTCTATTCATCACTCTCTTTATGAAGGCCAAAGCCCGTGTTCCGACACACCGCCCCCAGCCCAGGTGCAGTCCCAGCAACGAGCAGTTTCATTGTGAACAGGACAGACACGGGATTCCACATTGATCTCAATTCTGTGGTTTCCAGGTGTATCACTCAGGGTTCAACCAGGGGAGTGTGACCAGTCGGAGATTTATGTATAAAACAGACACACCCCCACACACACATAGGTACATATATAACACACACATGCACTACATATTTATACCTACACACATCTATGTACAGGTACCCCCCACACATGCACATGTAGATTTAACACAAGAACTTGGCCTACCCAGTTGTAGGGACTGGCTAAGTAAGTCTGACGGCTGTAGGGCAGACCGGCAGGAAGGGACGATCAGGATGGAACTCCTCAGGAACAATTGCAGCTGTCACCCACAGCCAGGGGTCAGTTGTGCCCCCACCCCCACACCTTTTACTCTCTTGGGAAAGCCTCCACCCTCTTCTAAGGGCTCTTGACTGATTAGGCCAGGCCCACCCAGGATAATCTCGCCACTTTAAATGAACTACTTAGGGATTTTCACTGCAGCTGTAAAATTCCTCCCTAGCAGTACCAAGATCATGGTTTGATTCAGTAACAGAGGATTGTAGTTCAGGCTAGCTAGGATGACACGTCAAAATGCCATCACCCCAGGAAACAGTCACCCAGCATTGTGAGGAGATAAGCTCTACTCCCACCTCCATCATTGTCCTAAGCAGGCTAAAGTCAGGTCAGGTCACTCACATTGACTGATGAAAAATCCAGAAAATAATTTTTAATAGATCTTTAGACTAAGGGAGAATATGTCTAAAAAAGGTTGAAGAAAATATCCGTAAGGCTACCTAAAAATAAAGAAATATACACATGGATAAGAATCATAACATCATCCAAAGAGAAATAATAAACTGGGAATAAGTATTAGTAATGATGACAAATATATAAGGTTAATATCTTCAATATATAAAGAGAGTCTATAAATCAGTCAGAGAAGTTTTAGCTTTCTAATAAGCTATTGGTCAGAGAATGTCAGTAGGCAGTTTATATTGGGCTGGTACAAAAATAATTGTGGTTTTTGTAATTATTTTTAGCCTTTTCAACCGCAATTAGTTTTGCACCAACCTAATAGTAAAGCAGATATAAACGTCTCTTAAACATAGGGAAAGCTGTCCCATTTTCTAGTAAGAGAAATGCGAGTGAAAACTATGGTGCTGTGTTATGTCCACCTGTGAAACAGATACAAGTAAAAAAGCCTAGTGACACAACATGCAGCGAAGGTGTAGTACATAAGCACTTTCAAACTTAGTTGGAGAAGTGTGAAATGATACAATCTCTGAAAAAGGCAATTTCACAGCATCCATCACAATTAAAGGCACATAGAACTTCTTAACCACAATTTTATTTTTAGGTATGTACCATACAGATACTGTTGCAATTTTGTGTAACCATGTATATATGAAGGTGTTTATTTCAACATGGTATCATTGACAAAGTCTGGAAATAATTTAAAAGTCTACCAATGGGAAATAAATGCAGTCATTTACAATGAAGTTCATACTATGGGAGGGGACTGAGATCTAAAATTGTTTCAAAAATACAGTATTAATTGCAAACAATAAAGTCATGCACATATATATGTGCTGATACAATGTAGGATATTCTAGAAGAATATAGAAAATACTGGTAATACTAGTTGCCTCAAGAGAAGAAAACAGGGGATGTCAAGGAGACCCACTTTTCATTTTAAACCCTGTTGTGCTTTTTAAAATTTCCACCTATTAAAATTATTTAATCAGCTTTTAAAAACAGAACTTAATAGTAGAACTAATCTGATTAACGAATTAATTAAACTAATTAATTCTGTGAAAACACTTTTCTGGCCCCCCAAAAAAGGTTGTTTATTTAAATTTATAACCACTTTGAAGTATGTATTGAATTTTTGCATAGATTTCAAAAATATCAATAGTTAATTGATAAAAGAAAGGGATTGTATAATTTAAGCTATGTATTAAAAATATTTTAATTGCTCATCAGAAATAGTTCAGGAGAACTAATATTTATGTTTTCACAAAAAGAAGGGGAATTTTCCATTATCTAACCAGTTTTGAGAAAAGACTAGTGGAAATTATGTTGAGTAATTGATCTGCTTAGCTAAGGTGTAAATAACTTTCTTGAATTTGATCGATTTGATCTAATAATTTGATTAATTTGATCAATATAGTTTTTAATAATTCAGGCTCAAAAAGTACATGCTAGAACTTGAATTAAACTAGCATATAGTTATATAATGAGAAGTATGGTTTAATTTGAAGATTATTAATCAAATAATCTAAAATTTCATGACAAAACTTAAGGGCAGGTGTCTTTTAAACTTTTCTTTAGAGATTAGTAACATGTCAGTACTTAAAAATACAACTGGATTTAACTGAGGAATACAAGTGTGATTCACCCTCTCCCCACCTCCCACCGTACACTTACTTTAAGGACTGGGAGTCCTTAAATGAATAAAATCCATCCTGTTATTGGTACTGGAACATTTTTCTTTGCTACTTTAAGTACATAACTAACTTGTCCTTCTATCAAGGAAAAGTGTCAGTTTGACCAGCATCCTTAAAGACTTACAGATAGCGTTTCAGGTCCACAATTCAAAGGCACGTTCTCTGAGACACGGCATTCACATTTATCTAAGTTGTGGAAAATCCAGAATTTCAAATGAAAACTCATTTTTCATGTTTTATTCTAGCACATGGATTATTAGAATATTTTATGACGTATTTAAATACAGACTTCACTAGGATTTAGCTGGCAGAGAGAAAAAGAAAAAGGAGTTCTCAAGCCATACTCATTTGGTAATGCCAAAGCGGTGGGCCAGGCCCTGATCTGTTTTTACCAGAATTTATAAAACTTAAAAGAAAAATCACAAATTGCTTTTTGGAAGGTAGAATGCTAAGGTGGCTGGTGCCATCTAGTGGTATGCTACAGGTTTGACTTCTGTTTTGAATATCAGCAAAAATGGGGAAAAAGTTATTGTCAACATTCATCTACACCTTGTTCTCTAAGCAGAAAAGGTGATACTGTTGATTAGGGCAGAATAAATCATGAACTACAAAAAAAAAAAGAATATGATGAGTGATGTAATGAACGAACAATGTGCTTTTCATTAAATTAAAATTTCATTAAATTTTAAATACTAATCAATATTTTTAAATACTAATCAATATCTTAAGGCATAATTTACTATTATGCCTTAGAGCTCATTCTTTACAAAGTCCTTAAATTCTTCTTTTCCATTGAGCATTCAATTCCAGAAGGTGTTTGTTGTTGCTGTTCTACTAACTGACATATTCATCCAGTGTTTTGGGAAGGATTAAACTTGCTTTTTGTATCTTCATCCTCCTCATAAAGTTATGACTGCCCTTTTAACTGACACAACAGAAAACCTCCCATTCCTTCCAAAGACTGTTCTCCTGAGCATAGTGCCGTCTTCTGTCCCGCTATGGGTTTGGGATAGGGAGCTGATATGGTTATTTAGGGAAATGTGGAGCTGGGCTGAGCTCTGAAGGCTATAATGGTGTGGTGGTCGGTGCAGGCAGCATTGAAAACAAGCCCTGATATGCCTCCTCTGAAAGCATGGAGCCTCACCTTTCAGAGGGGACCCTCAACCCGTTTCCTTCTCTAAACAGAATCGGGTGAACACCACACCACCCATCAGAGTAAGCTATGTCCCAGGCTTTAAGTTCACTGTGTCCATCACTACCCATCCTGACTTACTCCTGATGCCCTGCCATCCTTGTCACTATTTTTTTACAGCCCCACCTCTGTTTTAAAATTCTTCCTCACAGGATTTATATGTCTGGTAATTGCATTCTGGCTTAAATGTAACAGCTTTTATGAAGTCCTCCTGCTCTGGAAAATATTTAATCAGGGTGGAGAGACTGCAGCCCCATGATATGGTCTTAAGTGGGTAAAGGGCAGAAGGGTGTAAGCTCACGAGAAGGGTTCCAGTGCCCCCGCTGTCCATGAGAGATGGCCCTGGTATCTTGAAGTTTTGTCTTTGGATCTCAGAACTTTCCTACCTGCAGGGAAAATCGGAGAGGTTAAAATGATAGAAATGTAAACCTAAAAGAGAATTCTTTTTTAATTTGAAAGCTATTTCCATCTTGGAGTTTTATTTCAGGAGGGAACTGAGCAGAGGGGGAGGATGGAAAGCCTTGGGAATTACCTAGTTTCTCCTGTGACAGTTCTGCCATGACAGGGTAATTATATTATAAATGAGACATGAATTCACAGCATATCCAATAGTGCTGTGATCATGAAAATTTCTAAAAGAGGTGGATTATAATTTGGAATTATCCACACCTATTTCCCTCCATTGATATATCAGACTTGAGAGAGAACTCCTGTTTATATCACATTAGTTTACACCTCATATCTCCTAGGTTTAAGAAGTTTCTTCATTCATACATTCGTCGTATGTATGTTTGACACATTCTTATTGAGCACCAACAGTGAGCGGGACAAAGCTGTAATGCAGTGAATGAATTAGTATGCCCCCTGGAACTTAGGGTTTATTTTCATTCTTGACATGGCATAACTGCTTCCATTAAACAATTCAGTAAGAATGCTGCTGATGTAGTACTGGGAAAATGGATCTGAGGACATCCCACTGACACGTAAGAGTAGGTATCCTTTAGCCAGGTCACACAGGTCTTTGTCACTGTAAGCAGTGGCTCTGTAGCGCTCAGTAGGCAGCGTGAAGAAGGAAGTCCAGGGTGGGAGACGAGTGGCAGTGTGGCACATTGTGACTTCATTATTGTACTTCTGGTTCCCGGGACTGTGAGTTCAGGAAGGCAGATGAGGATATTCAGTGTGTGCCAGAAGACAAGTGAATGTGTACAATTAAGCTTACTGTCTGTTTTATACATTTCTCCAAAATCTGGCGGTATCTCATTTCTTCGTGGTCAGTGCTTGGGCACTGATAAGGTAAATGGATATATAAATTTTCTACAAAACTCAAGCCCCCAAAATGGATTGAATTGTGGCTTTCCCAATGAACCAGATTTAGTAGCAACACCCTTGTTTTACATGAGGGTGGGTAAGGAAGACAAGATAGAGACTTTCAAAGGGGAAATGTTATAGGAATATAAGGAGTAGATTTTCTCCCCATTATTTCATGACACAAATTGATATAAATCAAATAAATACTAGGGAAGGTGGCCATTAATAATGGCCAGCAAACTTTGCTTTGATAAGCGTCAGTTCCGTGCTCTAGGTTGAGGGAAGACTTACCTTCCATCCGGTTAGCATCAGAGGCTCCTTCCTCCCAGGATGGTGGTGGTGATGACAATAGTGTGGCGGGGGGGTCACCACTGGCCAGTGCTACCTCCTGGCCTCCACCCAAATGCGGCTAGATCCCCACAGAAGCTACAGATAGAGGCAGAAACTAGGGCTGCATAGACACTCTGGAGTTGGGGAGTAGGTGGAAGCACTTTGTTTTTAAATAACTTATGTATGCTGTAAAATTGAAGAGAAAGAGTTAATGGATCCAAGGGAATAATGAAAATCTGCAGCAGCTTTTGGGAGGTACCAGTAGGATTTGAAAGGCTTCTAAGTAGGGAGGGAATTCCTGTGAATTCTCTCCCAACAGCCTAAGACCCTCACAAGCCCCTGGAATTGTGGGAGCATGAGCTGTATTTTGCCCTCACAGGATCCAAGCAGTTGCCCGAAGAATGAGATAAAAAGCCATGTTGCTTTTGTTTCCTGTCTCTCATCCTTATTCTTCCTTTTGTCTTCTCTGCGTAAGTTAAATTGTGATTATTTGAAAAAAAAATAATTACGCAAATCAACTTAGCAGTGTATCAATGAAGAAAAGTGACATGTTTCTTTGTGTGCTTCAGCCTCCCTCATCTCAAGGGAACCGGCCAGAGAGTTCTGTGACGTTCAATCCTTATGAGCCAGACCGAGGGCCCTGGGCCTCGGAAAGAGGTGAGAGATGTCCTTTTAGTCACCAGTTAGTCGCAGCTGGATGGGATGGTCTGTACAGCCTCCCTCACGATGAGTTGGCCACATCGAAAATGTTTCTCAATGCTGCTCCTTTAGAAGTTCTCATTTCTTGTAGTACTGATACTACTCGAAGTTCACGAGAAAGATGTTTGTGTCCAGTAATGTATTTCAGCGGCAGGTGCAGCAATGTGGCTGGTAGAACCTGAAGGGATGTCTGAGCTATGGCGATTGCGAACATGTTTAGGGAACTGTGGTGACTGGTGAGCCCATGAAAGGATTACCTCAGTAGTCCTCTACTAGACATGTTACCAGAAATGGGGCTCTGGACGACCTTCTTGGGTTCCATAGGTGACCCCAGGTCATTTTTTATTGGTGAATTTGGTCTGTCTATTGCTACAAAAAACACCCCAAAATTTAGTAGCTTATAAGGACAATAGTCATTTAATTATGTCTCATTTAATTATCCAGTGCAGGTCAGGAATTTGAGCGGGGCTCACCTAGGCGGTGGCTCGGAGTGTCTCTCAGTAAGAGTGGGGCTGGAGCTGGGCCAGCAGGGGAGGAGGCCACGGCGAGGCCATGGTGAGGCCGCGGCTCTGGGAGCTGGCCAGCGTCTCCCCATCTCCATGTGGTCTCAGGGCCTCTCTGCCTGGGCTATCTCACAACATGGAAGGTGTCAGGGCAGTTGGACGCCCTGCATGGCGTCTGAAGCTTCAAGAGCCAAGTTTCCACCAGACGAGCTTTTGATAACCTCTCCTGAATACATGACAAACATCACTTCTGATACCCGCTATTAGTTGACACAGTTACAAAAGCCACTGAGGGGAGGTGGCATAGACTGCATCTCTCACTGGAAAGAGGATCAGAATTTGCAGACATAGTTAAAGCTACCACGACCCATGAGGAGGGCCCCATCTGTTTTTGCCTCTGGAGTGAAAGACGTTTTCTTGATAAACATTAATGCAAGAATGACAGTCAAGTACAGTGGAGATGAGGGGCTTGTTTCTGCCCCCCATGAGCTGGGTGAGACCATGCCTTGTGTACTCACTGGCACCGTAACTACCCAGAGTGACCAAGGTCTTGAGAGGCAGGCTGTGACCACAGGAGGTGAGAGTGGGAGATGATGGGATTTTCACAAGCCCCAGGGTTGTATGTTCCTTGATTTGATTGCAGACACTCAGAGAGAAGCGTTGCCCATGGACACGGAAGTGTACGAAAGCCCCTATGCAGACCCTGAGGAGATCAGGCCTAAGGAGGTCTACCTGGACCGGAAGATGCTGACCCTGGAGGACAGGGAACTGGGCTCTGGTAACTTCGGGACTGTGAAGAAGGGCTACTACCAGATGAAAAAGTAAGTCGGAACCGTGTACCATCACAGCACACTCGTTCTCATGTGAGCTTGCTCACATGCTAGAAACTGTTACATATGCAACTGTTATGTTCATTGTACCCCACACATAAAATGTAACCCACCACAGCTAATTCCTTTTTCATTAACAGTAAAATTTTTGTTCATTTTGATACAATTATCACAAAAGCACTCATTATGCATATTAACTATGTATATGATAAATTAGTTTAGACATAGTACATTGTCTTATAGAGAATTAGAAAATAGAAATATAGAAAACAGAAAATTAAAATATAAAAACATCATATTTGTACCACCTAAATGCCACTACTGTTAACTAACCTTAATATACGAGGTTGAACAATTAAGTTCGTGAACACATCCTAGAAAAAGTGCTCCATACCTCACTGCTAAATGTCACTACGATCACCTTCGAAGTTCTCCCCTTGGGAAGCTATGCACCAACGCCAGTGCCTAGTCCACCCTCCAAAGCAATTTTGGAGCTTTTTTTTTTAAATGGCCATCAGAGTTGTCATTGTATTACCCTCGATGTCCTGAATGTCATCAAAATGCCTTCCTTTCAATATTTCCTTTATCTTCTAGTAAAGAAAGAAGTCATTGGGGGCCAGATCAGGTGAGCAGGGAGGGTGTTCCATACAGTTATTTGTTTACTGGCTAAAAACTCCCTCAGAGACAGTGCCAGGTGAGCTGGTGCATTGTGGTGATGCAAGAGCCATGTATTCTTATAGCAGGAAGACGTCATAGGAATGGCGGCAGCGGGGCACATTTTCTGAGTTCTCCTCCGGATTTTATTACAAACGGGACATATAACCCATCAAACAACTCTTCGCTCATCACGCAGAACAGCTAAGAGACTCCTAAGAGACTCGTGTAAGGATTACTTGAAGCTGCGCAAATTGGGCGAGCAGGGGAAGAAAGAAGGGAGCGGAGAGGAAACGCGCGGTCGCGCGGTGGAATCAAGCCGGCGGCGGCGGCTGGCGGTAAACTGCAGCTCTAAAGACACAGGGAGATATAGAACACGCAGAACAGCGGGGAGACTCGTGGAGGAATTTGCCTGAAGGTGTGCGCGGATTACAAGCAGGGGAGGAGGCGGGACAGCGAAGTGGAAGCGCGCCCACCCACGCAGAGCCGAGGCCGGCGGCGCCGGGACTACGGAGCGCAGACTCCTGGAAGCGGAGCACAGGCCGTGCAGCGTTGCTGCGCGGCTCCCAGGTCGGACGGAGGCTCGTGGAGGGTTTGCTTTGAGGTGCACTAGGTGGGCGAGCGGGGGGGAGGAGCGTGCCCACAGAAAAAGTGGAGGGCAGCACCCAGGGCTCTAGAGTCCCACGGGAGCCCAGGGTCCAGCGGAGAGCGTAGGGTCCAGGAGGTGAGCTCTTTCCCTGCGTCCCACAGTTGATCGCTCCCGCCGGGGCGGGCAGCTCGTGGGCCCTAGGGCAGACAAAGAACTGAGACGCCACACCTGGGCCCCTCACCGCGCTTTTCGAATCCTCCCCCCGCCCTTCCAGAGACTTAAACTACCCCTAACTGAGAAACAGTGTCAGATTACAGAGGGGCGTCTGCGCTCAGGCGCTGGGAAGATTGGCAGCCGGCTCTGACCTTCGGAAGAGGCTGGGAGGAGGGGATTTTCGCTGGACGAGGAGAGAGGAGACTCCCACACCCCCAGCCACCACCTTTTCAGGCCTGCGGGAGGAGTGTGAGTGGCTGGCCTGGGAGGGAGGAGACCCCTCCATCCCCAGGCCCCACCCTTTCTGGCTGGCCTGCGGCGGGGCAAGGGCAACCGCGGAAGCAATCCCTGAGTTCAGCAGTAAGCGGCAGTCGCAGCTCCCGGCTTTCAGCAGCTTAGAGATCTCCCGCCCGCCCCCTCCCACTCATCCTTGGAAGGAGGGCCCTAAGACTCAGGAGTACTGGGCACAGGGCTGTTGGAGCTACTCTCAGCATGCATTTGTGCAGGAAAGGACAGAAACTGCATGGTCTCTCTGAAAACTGTCATCCAGACCCCTCAGCCCCTCGCATTTAAATCTACACTCCCAAATTCACTCTGGGCACCAGGTGACTAACGATGCCTGCGCACTAGGCAGGGAACTCTTTGGCACAGCGGAGGACAACCTGGAGATCACCTGGTGGGCTTAAGCCAAGACTGGTGCTGCTTTCTGTTTTGCTTTGCTTGGTGGTCTTTATTTTTTTTATTTTTTTTTATTTTTTATTTTTTATTTTTTTATTTTATTTTATTATTTTTTTCTTTCTTTCTCTTCTTTTTTTTTTCTTTTTTCTGCTTGCTGTGATTTGCTTTGTTCTGTCTTTATTTCTTTGATATCTTTGCCTATGTAGAGTGGGGATTGTCGGTTGTATTTTATTTGTGAATGTACTTGATTTGTTTTCTTTGTTGTTGTTGTACTTGGTAACTTGATTTGTGCTGAAACTGCCCTACCAGGGCCCAGCTTAAGAGGCACAAGATTCAACATATCCAGAAGCCAACTCTGGACCAAACCAGAGTACTACCGGGTTTGACCTACAAGTCACCCACGGAAGGAGGGCCCTAAGACTCAGGAGTACTGGGCACAGGGCTGGTGGAGCTACTCTCAGTGTGCATTTGTGCAGGAAAGAACAGAAACTGCATGGTCTCTCTGAAAACTGTCATCCAGATCCCTCAGCCCCTCGCATTTAAATCTACACTCCCAAATTCACTCTGGGCACCAGGTGACTAGCGCTGCCTGTGCACTAGGCAGGGAACTCTTTGGCACAGCGGAGGACAACCCGGAGATTACCTGGTGGGCTTAAGCCAAGACTGGTGCTGCTTTCTGTTTTGCTTTGCTTGGTGATTTTTTTTTTTGTTTGTTTGTTTTGTTTTGCTTTTTTGTTTTTTTGCTTTTGTTTTTGTTTTGTTTTGTGTTGTTTTGCTTTGTTCTTCTCTTTTTTCCTTTCTTTTCTTTTTCTTTTTTTTCTTTCTTTCTCTTCTTTTTTTTTCTTTTCCTTGCTTGTTGTGATTTGCTTTGTTCTGTCTTTATTTCTTTGATATCTTTGCCTATGTTGAGTGGGGATTGTCGGTTGTATTTTACATGTGAATGTACTTGATTTGTTTTCCTTGTTGTTGTTGTTGTTGTTGTTGTACTTGGTAACTTTATTTGTGCTGAAACTGCCCTACCAGGGCCCAGATTAAGAGGCACAAGATTCAACATATCCAGAAGCCAACTCTGGACCAAACCAGAGTACTACCGGGTTTGACCTACAAGTCACCCATGGAAGGAGGGCCCTAAGACTCAGGAATACTGACCACAGGGCTGGTGGAGCTACTCTCAGCGTGCATTTGTGCAGGAAAGGACAGAAACTGCATGGTCTCTCTGAAAACTGTCATCCAGACCCCTCAGCCCCTCGCATTTAAATCTACACTCCCAAATTCACTCTGGGCACCAGGTGACCAGCGCTGCCTGCGCAATAGGCAGGGAACTCTTTGGCACAGCAGAGGACAACCTGGAGATTACCTGGTGGGCTTAAGCCAAGACTGGTTCTGCTTTCTGTTTTGCTTTGCTTGGTACTTCCTTTTTTTTTTTTTTTTTTTTTTTCTGCTTGTAGTGATTTGCTTTGTTCTGTCATTATTGCTTTGATATCTTTGCCTATGTTGAGGGGGGATTGTCGGTTGTATTTTATTTGTGAATGTACTTGATTTGTTTTCTTTGTTGTTGTTGTTGTTGTACTTGGTAACTTGATTTGTGCTGAAACTGCCCTACCAGGGCCCAGCTTAAGAGGCACAAGATTCAACATTTTCCAGAAGCCAACTCTGGACCAAACCAGAGTACTACCGAGTTTGACCTACAAGTCACACACCCAGAGGGAATTCTCTGAAGGCACAAGAGCCCATAGAGGCCAAACCTCATTTAAGTGGCCAACCCTCACCCAGCAGAACACCCTGTGGTGAGCAGAGCCAAGTTTCACAACTAGACGGCCTAGGAGTTAAGCCCACCTACTCACAAGCAAAAAGCAATCAAAGTTCTTCTTGAACAGGACGATATACTAAACACACGAGCCTCCTGTGGAGCACATGCAGAGAAGAACAAAGTAGTCCAAGTCAAATATAAAAGACACATACTACATAAGATAACCCAGCAAGAACTAAGAGCTCTAGGGGATCTTCCTAATACATCAAAGCAAACACAGAGAGTCAGTCAGAATGGGGAGACAAAGAAACATGTCCCAAATAAAAGAACAGAAGAAACCTCCACAACTGGAACCAAATGAAGCAGAGGTAACCAACATGTCAGAGACAGAGTTCAGAACACTGGTGATAAGAATATTTAAGGAGCTTAGAGAAGACATAAAGAAGGATATAGAAATCATAAAGAACAACCAGTTAGAGCTAAAAAAGGATGTAGAAATCTTAACGAACAACCAGCTAGAACTAAAAAACACAATTACCGAAATTAAGAACTCACTTGAAGGAATGACCAGCAGGTTAGATGAAGCAGAGGATCGAATCAGCGACTTAGAAGACAAGTTAGCAGAGATCACTCAAACTGAACAACAGAAAGAAAAAAGAATAAAAAACAATGAAGATGGGTTAAGAGACCTCTGGGATAACATCAAGCGCAACAACATGCGCATCATAGGAATACCAGAAGGCGAAGAGAAGAAGCAAGGGATTGAGAACATATTTGAGGTAATAATGTCAGAAAACTTCCCTAACCTGATGAAGGAAACCAACATACAAGCCCAGGAAGTGCAGAGAGTTCCAACCAGGATAAACCCAAACAGGCCCACACCAAGACACATTATAGTTAAAATGGCAAAGCTTAAAGACAAAGAGAGAATCTTGAAAGCAGCAAGAGAAAGGCAGAAGGTTACATACAAGGGAACTCCCATAAGACTATCAAATGACTTTTCTACAGAAACATTGAAGGCAAGGAGGGAGTGGCAGGAGATACTCAAAGTGATGGAACACAAAGGCCTACAACCTAGATTGCTTTATCCAGCAAGGCTATCATTTAAAGTTGATGGAGAGATAAAGAGCTTCCCAGAAAAGAACAAACTGAAAGAATTTATGACAACCAAGCCAGCATTGCAAGAAATACTAAAAGGACTTCTGTAAATAGAAGAAAGATGAAAACAATTTACTACAAATCTAAAAATGGCAATAACTATGTACCTATCAATAATCACTTTAAATGTAAATGGATTAAACGCTCCAATCAAGAGACATAGGGTGGCTGAGTGGATAAGGAAACAAGACCCTTGTATATGCTGTATACAAGAGACTCATTTCAGATCAAAAGACACACACAGGCTGAAAGTGAAGGGTTGGAGTAACATATTTCATGCAAATGGAAGCAAAAAAAAAGCTGGAGTTGCAATACTTATATCTGACAAAATAGACTTTAAAATGAAAAAAATATTAAAAGACAAAGATGGGCACTATATAATAATAAAGGGATCAATCCGACAAGAGGACATAACCCTAGTAAACATCTATGCACCTAACATAGGAGCACCTAAATATATAAAACAGGTACTGATGGACATAAAGACAGAGATCAACAGCAACACTATCATAGTAGGGGACTTCAACACACCTCTGACAACAAGGGACAGGTCCTCCAGACAGAAAATCAATATGGAAACAACAGCCTTAAATGATACTTTGGAGCAGTTGGACTTAATTGATATTTTCAGAGCATTTCACCCCAATGCTGCAGAATACACGTTCTTCTCAAGTGCTCATGGAACATTTTCTA
The DNA here is from genome assembly GCF_964194185.1 of Rhinolophus hipposideros. Classification (NCBI taxonomy): domain Eukaryota; kingdom Metazoa; phylum Chordata; class Mammalia; order Chiroptera; family Rhinolophidae; genus Rhinolophus; species Rhinolophus hipposideros. Next base: position 3,062,900 of record NC_138057.1, on the reverse strand, counting down.
AAATAGATCATATGTTAGGACACAAGACAAGCCTCGATAAATTTAAGAAAATTGAAATCATACCAATTGTCTTCTCTGACCACAGTGCTATGAAATTAGAAATGAACTACAGGGGAAAAAAACCAGGAAGATACACCAATTCATGGAGGCTGAATAACATGTTGCTAAATAATGAATGGGTCAAGCAGCAGATCAAAGAAGAAATCAAAAGATATCTTGAGACAAATGAGAATGAGAACACGACGACCCAAAATCTATGGGATGCTGCGAAAGCAGTCCTAAGAGGGAAGTTCATAGCACTGCAGGCCTACCTAAAGAAACAAGAAACATCACTAATTGACAGTTTATCTTCACACTTAAGGGATCTGGAAAAAGAACAGCAAAATAAACCCAAAGGGAGCACAAGGAAGGAGATAATAAGGATCAGAGCAGAAATAAATGAAATAGAAACCAGAAAAACAATACAAAAGATCAATGAATCCAAGAGTTGGTTCTTAGGGAAGATAAACAAAATTGACAAACCTTTAGCCAGACTCATTAAAAAAAGGAGAGAGAGGACCCAAATTAATAAAATCAGAAATGAAAGAGGAGAAGTGACAACAGACACCACAGAAATACAAAAAATTGTAAGAAATTACTATGAGCAACTATATGCCAACAAATTTGACAACCTTGAAGAAATGGACAATTTTCTAGAGGCGCACAACCTTCCAAAGCTAACTCAAGAAGAAACAGAAAGCCTGAACAGTCTGATTACCACCAGGGAAATTGAATCAGTAATCAATAATCTCCCAACAAACAAAAGCTCTGGACCAGATGGCTTTACAGGTGAATTTTTCAAAACGTTCAAAAAAGAATTATCACCTATTCTCCTCAAGCTCTTCCAAAAAATCCAGAAGGAAGGAAGACTCCCAAACACTTTTTACGAAGCCACTATCACCCTGATCCCAAAAGCAGACAAAGACACCACAAAGAAAGAAAACTACAGGCCGATATCTCTAATGAACATAGATGCAAAAATTCTCAACAAATTATTAGCAAACAGAATTCAGCAATACATTAAAAAGATCATACACCATGATCAAGTGGGATTCATCCCTGGTATGCAGGGGTGGTTCAACATCCGCAAATCAATTAATGTGATACACCACATTAACAAAATGAAAAATAAAAATCACATGATCATATCAATAGATGCAGAAAAAGCATTTGATAAAATACAACAACCTTTTATGATAAAAACCCTTAAGAAAGTGGGAATAGAGGGATCATATCTTAACATAATAAAGGCCATATATGACAAACCCACAGCTAACATCATACTCAATGGGGAAAAGCTAAAACCATTCCCCCTAAGATCAGGAACAAGACAAGGTTGCCCACTTTCTCCACTTCTATTCAACATAGTGCTGGAAGTTCTAGCCACAGCAATCAGACAAGAGAAAGAAATAAAAGGCATCCAAATTGGTAAGGAGGAAGTAAAATTATCATTATATGCAGATGATATGATACTATATATAGAGAACCCTAAAGACTCCACCGAGAAACTATTAGAACTGATAGATGAATTTAGTAAAGTAGCAGGATATAAAATTAATATTCGGAAATCAGTTGCATTTGTATATACCAATGATAAAATAGCAGAAGGAGAAATTAAAAAAACAATTCCATTTACAATTGCTCCAAAGACTATAAAATATCTGGGAATAAATCTAACCAAAGATGTAAAGGATCTGTACTCAGAAAATTATACAACACTGAAGAAAGAAATGAAAGAAGACATAAATAGATGGAAACACATTCCATGTTCATGGATAGGAAGAATTAATATAATTAAAATGTCCATACTGCCTAAGGCAATATACATATTCAACGCAATTCCTATCAAACTACCAACGACGTTTTTCACAGAAATAGAACATATAATCCTAAAATTTATATGGGACCATAAAAGACCCCGGATAGCCTCAGCAATCTTGAGAAATAAGAACAAAGTGGGAGGTATAACGATACCTGATTTCAAACTATACTACAAGGCTACAGTAATCAAAACAACATGGTACTGGCATAAAAATAGATACATAGATCAATGGAACAGAATAGAGAGTCCAGACGTAAATCCATGCCTATATGCCCATCTAATCTACGACAATGGAAGCAAGAATGTACGATGGGGTAAAGATAGTCTGTTCAATAAGTGGTGTTGGGAAACCTGGACGGACACATGCAAGAAAATGAAGCTGGACCACCTTCTTACACCATATACAAAAACAAATTCAAAATGGCTTAAAGACTTAAATGTAAGATCTGAAACCATAAAATATCTAGAAGAAAATATAGGAAGAAACTTCATGGACATTACCCGGAGTAAGATTTTCACTGATATATCCCCTCGCGCGAGCGAAGTAAGAGAAAAAATAAACATGTGGGATTACATCAAACTAAAAAGTTTTTTCACAGCAAAGGAAACCATCAATAAAACAAAAAGGGATCCTACTGTATGGGAAAAGATATTTGCCAATGATATATCTGATAAGGGATTAATATCACAAATCTATAAAAAACTTACTCAACTCAACTCCAAAAAAACAAACAACCCAATTAAAAAATGGGCAGAGGACTTGGGGAGACATTTCTCTAAGAAGGACATACAGAAGGCAAGAAGACATATGAAGAAATGCTCAACCTCACTAACCATCAGAGAAATGCAAATAAAAACCACAATGAGATACCACCTCACTCCAGTCAAAATGGCTATTATCAATAAATCAACAAACAACAAATGCTGGCGCGGATGTGGAGAAAAGGGAACGCTAGTGCACTGTTGGTGGGACTGCAGATTAGTGCAGCCACTATGGAAAACAGTATGGAGGTATCTCAGGAATCTGAAAATGGAACTACCCTATGATCCAGTAATTCCACTCCTAGGCATCTACCCGGAGAAATCCAAAACTCCAATTCAAAAATCTGTATGCACTCCTATGTTTATTGCAGCACTTTACACAATAGCCAAGATATGGAAACAACCAAAATGCCCATCGGTAGATGACTGGATTAAGAAGCTGTGGTACATTTATACAATGGAGTATTACGCAGCCATAAAGAAGAAAGAAATCTTATCATTTGCAGCAACATGGATGGATCTAGAGAACATTATGTTAAGTGAAATAAGTCAGAAAGAGAAAGACAAGTACCATATGATCTCACTTATATATGGAATCTAAAGAAAAGACTATGTGAATGAACTAATCAGAGACAGTTTTGGGGACGCAGAGAAAAAACCGAGAGTGGTTAGATGGGTGTGTGGGAGGGGGTTGGGGATAAGGGGAAAGGTGAAGGGATTTGGAAGCAGCTGGTAACCACAAGATGGCCTTAGGGTTTTTCTTTTGAAAATTAATTTGGGGAAGGTATTCTATAATGTTGTAAAGATTTTGTTGGGTATCCGATGGACATGCGTCCTATTTGGGAGACCACCTCAGGGATACTGTGGATACCTGATCATGGCATTGTACATCAGAAGCTAAACATTAATGAATGCCAACTATAATTTTATATATATAATGTGATGGTTCAGTGTGAGGTCGGAGGGATAGTGGATGGGGGGAGGGGGGTTCACAGTATGAGGGATATAAATGATGAACGTCTAAGTATTACCTTGTTTTGTACACCTGAAACTAATAAATAAATTAATTAATAAAAAAAAAAAAAAAAGAGCCATGTATTCTTGGAGAAAAGTTCAGGTCATTTTCCTCTAACATTTTCACGCAGCCTTTTCAGCACTTCCAAATAGTAAACTTGGTTGACTGTTTGTCCAGCTGGTACAAATTCATAATGAATAATCACTTTGATATCAAAAAAGGTTAGCAACATTGTTGCAACGAGTTCACGAACTTGTCAGAGATCGTGTGAGTGTGTGTGTATGTGTGTGTGAATACATACACGTATGTATTATTTAATTAAAATGCAATCATTCAGTGACAGTGTTTTCACTTATTTTCTTTGATTTTTTAAAATTTTGTCTCATTTCTCTTACCCAGAAAATTCCTAATTTCAAACATCATTAGTAGAATTATTTATTTGCTTTATCCTATAATTTCACATAGTAGTACATATTATAGAGCAGTTAGAAGTACTAAACTACTAACTTCTCTTTGTACTTCATTTGGTCTTGAGAAGGCAACCCACATAGAATGTTCAGTAAAACTAGTGGTTTCTAAATTCCTTTGAAACAAACTCTCTCTTTGAATATATATATATATATATGTTTGAATTAGTATGTTACTGACCTGAATAATGTTGGCTTTGTTGTTCAATGCTATATTAAATTTAAAGAATGTTTTTCTTGAATAGGTAATTTACATGATTCAGGGGTCAAGGGTATAGAAAAAAGTATGCACAGAAAAACTTGCTTTCAATCCTGTCCCTTCTGTGTGTGTGTGTGTGTAAGTGTACAAGGCGTGATCAAACAATACAGTGAATGTTTTAAAAAAATTATTATTAGGTTGGTACAAAAGTAATTGCAGTTTTTGCAATTATTTTTAACCTTTTAAACCACAATTATTTTTGCACCATCTAATACATTAAAAAACACATTGCCATTAATCTCCCTGAAAATACTTCCCCTTGCTTTGAACACACTTATCCCATCGTTCTTGCCACTTTCTGAAGCAGTTCTGTAAGGCCTCTTTCCTGAGTGTCTTTAGTTGTGCTGTTGTGACTGCCTCAATGTCCTGAATCATTTTGACTTCGGGGAAGAGCCAGAAGTCACACAATGCCAGATCCAGTGAATGAGGATACACTGTATAATGTTTTTTATTTGACAGAAATTGCCATGAACCAGAAGTGATGTGTGACACTGAGCATTGTCATGATGGAGGATGACTTACAGCACACTTTAAAACACTCCTTCTTTCAACCGTAGCTCATACCTGACTACACCCAACAAGTTGAAACTTGTCACACATTGTTACTAAGGTTCGACACACCACTTCCCATATTGAAGACCCCTGCCTTTCTGTTGGATGGCACTCGACAGCAGCATTCACCGTATTTTGTGATCACGACAGAAATGCTCCATGTCACACATTGCTTCTGGTACAGCAATTTCTGTCAAATAAAAACATTACAGTGTGTCCTCCTCCACCTTATTCACTGAATCTGGCAATGTGCGACTTCTGGCTCTTCCTCAAAGTCCAAATGATTCAGGACATTGAGGCAGCCAAGACAGCACAACTAAAGACACTCACGAAAGAGGACTCCAGAACTGCTTCAGAAAGTGGCAAGAATGATGGGATAAGTGTGTTCAAAGCGAGGGGGAGTGTTTTGAGGGGGGTTAATGGCAATGTGTAATACTGTGATACTGTAATAAATTTTTTTAAATTAACATTAACTACGTTTTGTGATCATACCTCATATATATAAAATTGAATAATATTCTTATTTTAAAATATATGTATGTATATCACAATCATTTCATAAAATGAATTTAAATTATCCTGTAGTTTGTGATCCTTAAATTTCTTGTTTAATTGTATATGTAAATTAACATAAATATGATTATAGACACATAATTTCAACTAGAGAGTTTGCGGAGAGAGAGGCCCTATGGGGTCATTTGGGGCACAACGAGGTCTTTGCAATATTGAGTCTTCCAATCAATAAATGTGACCCATCCTTCCATTTACTTGGGTCATCTTTAATTTCTCGCAGGTCTCTCAGCAGAGTTATTTAGTTTTCTGTGTGGAGGTCTTGCACAACTTTTTTTTGTTGGATTCATGTGTAGGTATTTAGTGGTCTTGATATTAATGTGTATGGTATGATTATTTTTGAATTTTATTTGCTAATCCCTGGCATTGGTTGAATGTGGAAATATAACTGGTTTGGCCGATTGACCTAATACCCAGCAACCTTGCTGAATTCACCTATTATCTCACACTTATTATTTCTAATAGTGATTTATGCAGTCTTTGACCCAGAAATGTGTCATCTATGAATAATGACAGTTTTATTTCATTCTGTCTAATCTTTGTACTTTGTATATTGCTTCCTTGTCTTATTGTATTACCCAGGAACTGTGGCTCAATCATAGGATAAAAATGGCAGTAACCTCATTCTTCATTCCTGATTTCAGGGGAAAACTTTCAATGTTTCACCATTAGATTTGTAGCTGCTCTTTATAGGATTAAGAAAGTTTTCATCTATCCTTACTTTTCTGAGAGATTTGTTTTTCATCACTAATGTGTATTACATATTATTAAATTTTCTTTCTCTCCTGGATAAACGTATGGTTTTTCTCCTTTATTATGTTCACTGATTGATTTTCAAATATTAAACACACCTTGCATTTCTGGAATAAATCCATCTTGTTCATGAATTATATGTACATAATATCTTTCATAATTCACTGAATTTCTCTTAGAATTTTTATATCTATGTTCATGAGGGATATCAGTAAATTACTTTCTTATAATTTGTCTGGTTTTGGCATCAGGGTAATGCTAGCCTCATAAAATGAGTTAGGAAGTCTCTTTCTTCTTTTCTTTCCTGGAAGAGGCTGTGGATGTTATTTCTTCCTTAAACATTGGGAAGAATCAAGAAGTTTTTGCTTGTTAATTTTGACCCCTACCTCACACCATATACAAAACCAGATGATAGACTGAACTGTGAAGGTAAAACAATGAATTGTGTAAAAATAACATAGGACAATATTTCCCTGACCTCAGGAAGAGGAGGAGGGTGGCGCTCCTGGGGTGCTGGTGGTGTTCTGTGTTTCCATCTGTCCAGTGTGTAAACACTTGTTGAAGTCTACCCTGAAGTTGTCTGCTTTTCTGAATGTATGTCAGACTTACTCTGCTATTCTCTTATTTTACCTGTATTATTGGATAGTTCTGTTTTTTTTTCTCCCACGTTGGAGTTCAACAAAGGAGGTATACTTCATGTATTTGTGGAAATTGTATCACAGAGAGACACAGTTTTTCAAACCATACATAGTTAATTTTCATTCGTTTATTTCAGCCTCACTATATCAGAATATTTCAAGTGTTCAAACATGACCTTTGTGATGTTTTTATTAGAAAATAAAAAATAACTCTTTGTAAATTTGTTGAAGCTTGCTTAAAATTAGCAAAACTCAGCTTAAAAGTGTTTTGTAAACTATGAGCTTTAACAGTGTGTGCTCTTTTTAGTTCTGCATCCAGAAATCTATATTTAACATGTATTAATGGACTGTTGTATTTACATATGCTACACATAACTGAGATGGTAAATCTCAAGATTTTATAGGAATCCATGTATGTCATAGTTTGTAAGGTTTATTTGAAAGTTATTTAAGTATTCTATTAGGCTTTATACTTGGTTGGGGCATTCTGCTGCACCATCCCCATTCTTTTAACTAGTGACACGTTACTCTCTTTGTCTATAAAATGAGAGAACATGGTTGGAAAACTAGTCACTTATAACATGGCTTCTCAAGATGCATTTCCATTCTGTTGCAGTTATTTGCATAACACCATTTATAACATAGGAATTATGCTTCATGGAAGATAATTATGTAGAAGTGAGCCACTATAAAGTTTCTTATGTGTTATGATGTCTTTTCTAGAGTTGTGAAAACAGTGGCTGTGAAAATCTTGAAAAACGAGGCCAATGACCCAGCTCTTAAAGATGAGCTATTAGCAGAAGCAAACGTCATGCAGCAACTCGACAACCCTTATATCGTGCGCATGATCGGGATTTGCGAAGCCGAATCCTGGATGCTGGTTATGGAGATGGCGGAACTTGGTCCACTCAATAAATATTTACAGCAGAACAGGTATCGTTAGGTACCCCAGAAGTTGATACTGTAAGGGACAGGGCTCACCTGCCAATGTGCGTAGTGGCCTGATTTCTACGGGAAGCCTCTCTCTGCCCATGCCATCTAGTGTCGGTCCACACTCAGCGACCTTAAGAGAGGAGGGAAGAGAGCTGTAGCCTTTGGATCAAGTGTTCTTTTAGCTCATTTGCACAAAGAAAAGCTCAATCCAACAGGCTGGTTCTCATCCTCCTTTGATCACTCTGTATTAGCCTAGTGATAGAATCAGCTGTAGAATATCTTGACGGTCAATCTGCCCTCACTATGAAAAACCTGCTCTTTTAAAATAAGTATTTACTAAATATTTTATAAGGGATAACAGTGATGTTTTACATGTCTGGCTTACCTCTACAGTTGCATGAGTAATTCTGAAAATATCTGTTGCTATTAATTGATTACAGCCATGGATGAAGTTATCATGCTGTGCTTCTCTAAAGCCATTGTTGAGATGGAAGAACTCATAAGAGTAGCCACTGGTTACCTCCTCCCATTTGTTATATTATGTTTGTACTTTATTTAGATTGTGTCTTTAATCTCCATAGAAGGGAGGTGCTGTTACCACCACTTCACAGGTAAGAAACTGAGACTCAGGGTTGATTTTCTTACCTACTTAATGTTGGAAGAAGGATTCCAACTGAAGCCTGGATCTTCATGACCAGGTCTGATCACACCATCATACCTTCTGTCTGAGGAGCACGGTTGGTTTTTCTGAAATGTACGACCATTCCCTATCACTAATGACACACTTGTGACTTTCAGGCACGTCAAGGATAAGAACATCATAGAACTGGTTCATCAAGTTTCTATGGGGATGAAATATTTGGAGGAGTGCAATTTTGTACACAGAGATCTGGCTGCAAGAAATGTATTGCTGGTTACTCAACATTATGCCAAAATCAGTGATTTTGGACTTTCCAAGGCACTTGGTGCTGATGAAAACTACTACAAGGTAGGAACAACTTAGCCAATATTCAAAGCACCAGGTAGTAAAAAGCTAAAATGCAAATGTATGTCTTCTGTGTTTTATTATGTTTTATGTATGTTTTATTATGGTTCAAGAAGCAATTTCCCTGTTTAAAAATAACTATGTAAAAAATTTTCTTCTTACACTTTGATTCTATTATTTTAGAAAAGAAAAATACTCCAATATATCACAACTTGAGATTTACTCAGAATAGTATCTTCCAAACTATATTCCTTGGAACAATGGGAAATCAATAATTAGCTATCAGAAAGAGAAATTAGAAAAACAATCTTATTTACAGTTGCATCAAAAGAATATGTAAAATACATAGGAATAAATTTAACCAAGGAGGTAAAAGACCTGTACTCTGAAAACTTTAAGACACTGAAGAAAGAAATTGAAATCAACACAAATAAGTGAAAAGTAAAAGCATACTTGTGCATTGAAAAAATTAATATTGTGTAAATGTCCATATTACAAAAAGCAACCTACAGATACAATGCAATCCCTATCAAAATTCCAAAGGCATTTTTCATAGAATTAGAATAAATAATCCTAAATTTGTATGGAACCACACAAGATCCTAAATAACCAAAGCCATCTTGAGAAAAGAACAAAGCTAGAGTTATCATGCTCCCTGATTTCAAATAATACTACAAAGCTCTAGTAATCAAAACAGTATGGTACAGGCACAAAAACAGACACAGAGATTCAATAGAACAGAGTAGGGAGCCCCAAAATAAACCCATGCCTATGTATTTAACTAATATTTGACAAGAGAGCCAAGAATACTCAACAGGGAAAGGATAGTCTCTTCAGTAAATGGTGTTGGATAAACTGGATATTCACATGCAAAAGAATAAAATAGGATCCCTATTCTATACCACTTACAAAAATCAACTCAAAATGGATTAAGGACTTAAACATTAAGAACTGAAGCCATAAAACTCCAAAAACAAAAAGAAATGGAAAAAAGAGGTTCCTTAACATTCAGTATGGCAACAGTTTGTTTTTTTGTTTTGTTTTGTTTTTTGTTTTTGGCTATGACATAAAAGCACAAGAAACAAAAGCAGAAATCAACAAGTGAAATTATATCAAATTAAAAGTTTTCTGTACATCAAAAGAAACAATCAGCAGAAGAAAAAGGCAGCCTACACATTGGGACTCATATAACTCAATAACAGAAAAAAACAATCAGATTTTAAAACAAGCCAAGGACCTGAACAGACTTTTTTCCAAAGAAGACATGCAGATGGCCAACAGGTACATGAAAAGAAGGTACTTGGCATCACTAATCATTAGGGAAATGCAAATCAGAACCACAGTTAGATATCACCTCACACCTGTTAGAATGGCGATTAGCAAAAAGACAAGAAATAACAAGTATTGGCGATGATGTGGAGAAAAGGGAACTCTTGTGCATTGTTAGTGGGAATGGAAATTGGTATAGTCACTATGGAAAGTAGTATGGAGGTTCCTCAAAAAATTAAGAATAGAACTATTATACCATATGATCTAGCAATCCCTCTTGTGAATATTGATCTGAAGGAAGTAAAATCACTATCTGATGGAGATGTCAGTACACACCATGTTCATTGCAGCACTATTTACAACTGCCAAGGTATGGAAACAACCTAAATGTCTATCAATGGATAAATAAATAAAGAGAATGTATACACACACACACACACACACACACACACGCACACACTATTCAGCTATTAAAAAAGAAGCAACTGTTGCCATTTGCGACAACATAGGTAAAACTTGAGAGCATTATGCTAAGTGAAGTAAGTCAGACAGAAAAATATCTTTTCTTCGTGATATTCCATGGTCTTATTTATATGTGGAATATATATAAGTAATAGCCAAAAAATCTGAATACATTGAAACAGAGAGTAGATTGGTGGGGTAAATGGGTGAAGGTGGTCAAAGGTTAAACTTCCAGTAAGAAGATGAGTAAGTTTTGGAGAGCTAATGTACAGCATGGTGAATATAGTTAACAATACTGTGTTATAGACTTGGTAGTTGCTAAGAGAGTACATGTTAAATGTTCTCAACATAGCAACAACAAAAATGGTCATTATGGCAAGTGAAGGAAATGTTAACTAATAGTATTGTAAATATTTTAAATATGTGCATCAAATCATCATATTGTACACAAAACTATGTTAGTTGGTACAAAAAGCCACGTTAGGACCTGCAAAAAAGAGACTAAACACTCTGGAAAAGATAGTGACACAGGATTTTTCTTAATAAAATAGAGCAAATGAAATGGAAAAAGTAAAAAGTTAACAGGATTGAAGAGAAATTATAATAATGGAAGTGAATGAGCTTGACACGCAGAGAACTGCGCAGCAGCTGAAATTGTGCAGTACCAAGGCTGAAAAATGCCCTTTGACTCAACATCTCCTTACAAGTAGCCTACACACAGCGCAAACACAGGCAGACCTCACTGTATTGCGCATTACAGATACTATATTTTTTACAAATTGAAGGTGTGTGGTAACCCTGCATGAAACAAGTCTCTCGGCACCATATTTCCAACAGCATTTGCTCGCTTTGTGCCTCTATGTCACATTTTGGTAATTCTTGCAATATTTCAAATATTTTCATTAATTTTTTTTGTTATGGTGATCGGTCATCAGTGATTTTTGTTGTTACTGTTCTAATTGTTTTGGGGCACCATCAACTGTATCCATATAAGACAACAAACTTAATCAATAAACGTTGTGTGTGTTCTAACTGCCCTACCGACCAGCTGTTCTTCCATTTCTGTCCTTTGGGCCTCTCTATTCCCTGAGACACATTAATATTGAAATTAGGCCAATTATTAACCTCACAATGGCTTCTATAGCTGTCATAGATTGTGATTCCTCTGATGGACCTGGACAAAGTACATTGAAAACCTTCTGGAAAGAATTCAACATACGAGATGTCATTGAGAACATTCATGATTCATGGGAATACATCAAAATATCATCATTAGGAGTTTAGAAGAAGTGGATTCCAACCCTCATGGATGACTGTGAGGGGTTCACAACTTCAGTGGAGGAAGTAACTGCAGATGTGGTGGAAACAGCAAGAACTAGAAGTGGGGCCTGAAAATGAGACTGAATTGCTGCAGTCTCCTGATAAAACTTTAAAAGATGAGGAGTTGCCCCCACAAAGAAAGTGGTTTCTTGAGATGGAATCTACTCCTGGTGAAGATGCTGTGAAGATTGTTGAAATGACAACAAAGGATTTAGAATATCCCATAAGCTTAGTTGATAAAACAACAGCAGGGTTTGAGAGGACTGACTCCAATTTTGAAAGTTCTACTATGGGTAAAATGCTATCAAACAGCATCTCATTCTATAGAGAAATTGTTCATGAAAGGAGGAGTCAATCTATGTGGCAGACTTTATTGTTGCCTTATTTTAAGAAATTGCCTCAGCCACCCCAACCTTCAGTGAGCACGACCCTGAGCAGTCAGCAGCCATCAACATCGAGGCAAGACCCTCGACCAGCCAAAAGTTTACAACTCGCTGAGGGCTCAGATGATGGTTAGAATTTTTTAGGATAAAATATTTTGTTAATTAAGGCATATACGTTGGTGTTTTAGACATAATGGTATTTATTGCATACTTGGAACTCAGCATAGTGGAAACATAACTTTAATATGCACTGGGAAACCTAAAAATTCATGTGACTCGCTTTATAGTGAGCCTCACTTTGCTGTAGTGGTCTGAACTGAACCTGCAGCATCTTTGATGCCTTTACACTCTGTCAGTAATGTTCATTCTAGCCCAATGTGTAATAACAAAAATCGGAAACTACTTATCAGTCTCTCAGCAGGAGGCTGGTTAAATCAGTTGTAGGTTTATATGAAGCATGCAATTAACTTTTCTAAACATGACTTTATTTACATGTGCTGACAGAAATATATCTACGATACATGGTTAAGTAGAAAAATTAAAAAGTAAAATGCAAAAAGGGTATGCCTCCAGCTTTATTACTCCCCCAAACGTATATGTTACCTGTTTTTACTTGTGTAAATTTTTTTCTGGAAGACTCCAAGGAAAACTATCACACATGGTTGTCTCTGTGGATGAGAATTTGGAGCTGGTGGTGGAGAGAAACTAACATTTCATCATATTTAGGATTTGTCAAAGGTTTATCATTTTATCAGTTCAAAATTCAACATAAACTTGAAATAACACACATGACTATATCGTTCACAACTTTTGACATAAAAATCTAAAAATAATACGTAACGTGAATGAGACTGTATAATCGGGGTGTCATACAGAGAAGTGCCATGGCACTTATGGTCTCAGATTGACGTCCCCAAGTTGCCCCCTCCTGACCCACCATGGGGCAGATCACTTCCTTCCTCTCACAGGAGACTTCACCCAGATTAGAGTGACATCCACAGGAGACAGCAAGACTTACCCACACAACACTGAACCCCAAGGCCCAAAGGAAAGGGTTGGGTAGGCATGATTTTGATCTCTTTACTACCACTTCCCTTTTTTAATTAGAAAGTTTAAAACATTTTTTAAATGATATTAGTGAACAGTCTGTCTGAAAATAATTAGTTTGGCTTAAAACTGTACACAGTAATAGTTATCCAGTATTTCTTGGAGCATAGCCATGCAGTAATATTCAAGCTTGACTCGTGGGTTGTGACCACAAGCTCTCCATGATGCTGTGAGTGGCCAAAGGAAGAGGTGAGAGAAAAAGACTAAAAGATACAAGAAATTCAGTCTGAATCTTAAAAAAGAGGTATTTAAATCTTAAGATTTCAGGATTTAATCATGTTTTTAAGATTCAGACCAAATACATATACATGCACACACACCTAGTATTTCGTGAGCCATGATTTTATTCTCTTTTTTTAATTGAGGTAAAATGCACATAACATCAATGTTACCATCTTAACCATTTCCAAGATTACAGTTCAGTAAAGTACATTCACTTTGTTCACAGCCAATCTCCAAACTTCCCTTCATCTTCCCAAACTGAAACTCTGCACCCATTAAATACTAACCCCATCCCTCTCTTTCCACCCAGCCCCTGGCAACCATCCTCCTCCTACTTTCTTTCTCTATGAATTGGACTCCTCTAGGGGCCTCAAATGAGTAGAATCATACAGTATTGGTCCTGTAGTGACCTGATGGGCTTATTTCACTCGGCATAGTGAAAGGTAACCACGTGGTTCATCCATGCTGTAGTGTGTCAGACCCCCCTTCCTTCCCAAGGCTGAATGGCATTCTATCGTGTGGATAGCCTCCTTATGTTTCTCCATTCGTCTGTCAGTGGACACTTGGGTTGCTTCTACCTCTTGGCTGTTGTGCTGCTGTGAATGTGGGTGTCCACAATGTTATTCTTAATGGAAGTTCTCCATTTGCATTGCTTTCAGGCCCAGACCCACGGGAAGTGGCCTGTGAAATGGTATGCTCCAGAGTGCATCAACTACTACAAGTTCTCCAGCAAGAGTGATGTCTGGAGCTTCGGAGTGTTGATGTGGGAAGCATTTTCCTATGGGCAGAAGCCATATAGGGTAAGCGACTACTGTTTTGTTTCCTAATGATGTGGCCATCAGAACAGATAAGTACCAGATTTTCAGGACCCTACCAACCATAATCTGGGCACTCTTCCTGAGTCTTTCACTCTCTTTTGACAGTGGGCAGTTAATATGACCTCAGTTTATTCTAAACTGGAAAAGAAATATTGGACGCTAACTGAACAGTATGTGTTTATTCATTGTGTTTTTCACATATAAATATGCATAAAACATCCAGATCAACATTAATTACAGTTGAAATAAAAAACAGTGGCTAATTCCAGTATCAAATTGGCAGCTCATTACATTTTTTAGATATTTTAAAATCAAAATACACATACCAAAAAGTGCACAAATGCTAGGATATATAACTTGATGAATCTTCACAAATGAGACATACCCATGAAACCAGCCCCCTGATGAAGAAACAGAAAAGAACCCCAGGACCCCCTTTTCCCCTGTATACACAAGCCTCCCCCCACAAGGGTAACCCCATCTGACTTCTAGGTCACAGGTTAGGTTCTCCTGTTTTTGTACCTTTTATCATTGAAATCCGCCACATGTTGTCTTTTGTTTCTTTTGGAGGGGATAGGATTTATTTGTTGTTTTGTTTTGCTGAGTGCTATGTTTAAAAAGTTTGGGTATATTTTTTGCATGTTTTAGGGGATGAAAGGAAGTGAAGTTTCCGCTATGCTAGAGAAAGGAGAAAGGATGGGGTGCCCTCCAGGATGTCCAAGAGAGATGTATGAGCTGATGAACCTGTGCTGGACATATGAGTGAGTAACCACCCCCCTTCCTGTGATTTATCCCAATGTCCAGAGGCATATGGAATGGTTGGGCACTAAAAGAAGCATGAATTCTGTCTTTTCATGAGGCAGGGATGGGCTCCCTTCTAAATGAACAGGAGGGGAGATATCTTGCTTTCTGGACTGTGTACTTCTAGTCCTTAGTCTAAAGAATACGTTTAGACAATTATTCTAATCCAGGATGTCAGAGTTAAAATGTAGGTAATGTGGCCAGAGAGTGGGGTGGTCAAACCAGAAAGATGTTCCTAAGAGTCTGGCCTGGCCCTATGGACCTTTTTGGGTGACGGAGAATGTCTCACTTTTCTAATTCCTGATCTTTTTTCAGAGTGAGGCATGACCATAGATGTTGGCTGGCTCACAGATGGATTGGCTAAAGTAACACTTCATGGGGAGTGACTCAGACCTAGGAAGAGTGGCCCTGAGTCTGCCCTGAGTGCCATCATGTGTTCTGCCTGGAGCAAATAGGACATTATGGCAGGTGATGTTCAGGGCAGGTCAGCAGGCAAAGGAAACCCATCACACCTGGGAATCAGGGACGTGGCCACGGCCATTGTTGCCCAGGTTTGGCAGCCTGTGAGTGCTGCCAGGGAAGCCCTGGCCGTGGTCTCTGTGCCTCTAGCTTTGCAGTGTGCACTCAGAGCCCTTGTAGCTCGGCCATGATGCAGCTCTGTGATTGGGAGGAGCTCGTATACTGGCAGGAGATTTAATATTTGGGGGATCAGGTTTGTGTCAGATATAATAGCTGGTGATGTAGGAGCATGTTAGGATGAGGGATATTTCAAGTGCTCTCAGATGTCATCTGCAACTCAGCAACACCCAGGGAGCACCATTTACCACCACAATTGGGAGTGCAAGTAAATAATCTCATTATCATCTGGAAGCACCAGGGTGTCAGCCCCAAAGAGAGCGGGCAGGTATTTCTGTCTGCGGGTGCTGATTCTGTTCAGGGAAAGGGCCTACCTAGGTCTTTTGGTACCAAAGGTGCCCGTCTAGGCCCTGGGGAGTGTCTCTAACCTGAGTTGTTTGTGCTGAAGGGATATCAGAGTATTGGCAAGAGAGGAATGCTAGAAATAGATTTTAAGTGGGGGAGGGGGGTGTCCATTCCTTGTAGTCTTGACTTAACCCCCACACCTCCACCCCACCCCCAAGTGCCCAAATTAGAATCATTGGCAGGTAGGGCCCAGCCATTTTCAAAATTGAAATTGAAGGTCTGGGCTTGAAACTCTGGTTGGGGTGGGGGCATATAGGAAACAGAAGACAAATAACCTCTGAGATGATGTTACAGACCTTGGTATTGTCACTCGCACCTGCACTGAGGCTAGTCCCAGCTGTCCTATTAGGAGGTGCCTCTGAAAGGCAGGGGCAGGGAGAACAGCAGCACCTTCCGAGACTGTCCAAAACCCCCTAAATGAGTGTGGGCCGTTAAGCTTTTCCTTGCGTCACAGTCCCTAAGGATCTGTACAGCCACAGGAATAGCACAGGCTTTCCTGGCACTGTGCACCCTGCACCCTGCCGGGTTCTGGAGACCTGGCAGGCTGTGATGCTTCCCTGGGAGCAGAGCAGACCCCCAGGTAGGAAGATGTGCAGCACCATGGGCGTGGGCAGCCTGTGAGCGTTTACTAGAAGTCCTGCCTGCAGTTCCATTTGAAAGGTTTCACTTCCTCTGAGAAAAATGAACTTTAAATCATTCTGAAACAAATGAAAAAAAAAAAAAAAAAACCTAGAATCTAAATGGACTCGGGGAGATGGTCAAAGTTAGTGTTTTTCATTTGATGTTAACACTGACACGTTTATTCCATGGTGTATGCTGACCAGTGAGGGATGGAAGGGTGGGCAGGGAGGTGGCTCAGGGTGGGGTGGGTGTTAGGGGATACGCAGGTGGGGTAAACCATGCTGGGTAGGGTGATGCAGCCAGGACACTCCCCGCTCGGCTTGAGGGCGCCCAGAGAGCCTACTGTTAGCACCTGAAGAGTTCTTCTTGTGACAGGAACTAGAACCCAGTCTGCTTACCTGCCTCTGTCCTTGTGACCATGCACAGCTCCTTGTGCTGTTCTTGCCAGGATGGTTCAAGAGGAGAGGGCAGGAAGGGGAAATGTTCTCTGTGTTCACTGGAGTTGGACACTGGACTTCACTAGGTAGAACACTCATCTTTAGGAGAATGTGTTTTCCCAGGATATTTTCCCACCTAGAGATTTCAATTATAGTCTGAGTGAGGTTTACAGGCAGTGAAGGTCTTTTTCATCACTTCCAACCCCAGCAGTGCTTCCCATTGAGTTTCACATAGATATCCAGGAACCAGCAACAGGGTTTAAGTGTCAGTGGAGTAGAAATAGCGAAGGCAGCCCATGCCTAAAATTAGACATGATGGCCCCTCATCAAACTTTGACTCTTTCCCCAATGAGCTTTATTTCTGAAGGTTCAAGTTTTTCTAGTAAGCACCTGAAATGATGCAGGCACGGCAGGGAGAAACAGTCAGAGACTTTGTCTAAATATAAGTAGTGACATGATGCACAGCTGAATGGAGAAAACAAAACATTTTCTGGAGTATGGCCAACACGGAGAAGTCAGAAGCACCAGGAGCTGGTCTGGCAACCTGAGTAATTGCCTTCACCAAATTTCTCAGAGAGCCAAGCTCCTGCCCCTGTACGAGCCTGCAGCTGAGGGAGGGGCAGCAGGCAATACATCATAAGCTATAAAATAAATGTGCTCTATAGTGTGTTCTCGTGAAGAGACGAGTTTAACAGCAATTCAAAGCCAGAGGACAGAGGACCCAGGAGGGTGCTACACCTATGTGTGAAGACCTCCCATGTTCCCCTCGATTCTCACAGAAGGAAATGAAATAGTTTCCTGGGGCACAGAAGCATCTGGAGCTTCCAGAACCTGGTGGATTCAAAGAAGCAAATACAAATGATCCCTGTGTAGTCTCCAAGCTTTCCTTCAATGTAAACAGTTAGCCACCTTTGCCAAGGTGATAGATTTTTAGGCAGATGAGATAGGTAGATAGGTAGATGATGATAGATAGATAGATAGACACAATAGACAGATAGATGATAGATCAATCAATCAATACATGATAGATGGATTGATGGATAGGTAGGTAGGATAGACAGATGATAAATAAAAGTTTAGACAGGCCAACATACACATATCCACATTTAGATTTATCACTGACACACCCTATTGGCTGCCATCCATATACTGAGCACTGTAAATAAGCACTTAAGCTGTCTTCCTTAGCTGTCACTTCTTCATAGAGTTTATACTTCTGGGCTGGGTATTACTAGACAAACATGAAACAAATGAAGTCCCACATAAACATGGGATGACATTATGGCTGGTGCTGTAGAGCAATTATTGGGGGTCATACTTCTGTTAGGAGGTTCATATTGGCCCCTAGGAAAGGGAAATTGACCTGAGAGCTGCAGGATGGGGAGCTCAGATGCAGGAAATGAGAGAAGAAGGAAGCTGCTGGGCACGGGGCAGAGCGGACGAGGCTCCCCAGGCCTGGGTGGGCAGAGTGGCCAGGAAAGGGGTGGACAGGAAACTGGTACATACACAGGACACTCGGTCACCCACCTCTGCCCAAGCTCAGGGTCATCCTGTGTTCTGGAGGCAGCCTCACCCATGGTGTAGAGGAGAGGAAACCTAGCCATGTGTCTTCCCTGAGGCCCCATCTGTACTCCTGATTCTCTACATTAGTTTGCTTGGTGCTTGGCTGCTGGGTGAATGAAACCCTCACAGCAAGATTTAAAGGTGCTCTTTGTGCGTTCGGATCCCCACAGGTGGAGAAGAATGCTCTATTTTGCAAAGATGATGAAGTTTGTGTTCTCTGGCTGTAGAAGTTTAGGAGCAGGGTGGAAGTTATGTGTACACAGGTCTCTACATGTGTCCCCACACGCCAGGTTCTGGCCATCAGACCCCCTCCTAGAACACAACATGGTGACCAGAGACATGCCCCCCATAGGGAAGGCTGGGTCCCCAGCCATGACCACAGAAGGCTAAAATTTTCAAGCAGTATTTGCTTGTTCTTAAAAACTGTGGGTACAACCATTTACAGCAGGTACTCAAATAACATCAAAACGTTCAATGTCATTTCGTTATAATGTTGATGAGATGCCATAAGAACTTAACTCTTGTTTATATTAGTTAGCCTATGGTCAAATTGGTTTCATTATACATCGTTTCGTTTAATGTCGCAGAATTTTTTGATGATGTTTAGTGAAGACTTACTGTATTTTGATGCCATTTGACAAAACAAGCCATTTTGGTTCTGTAGAACCACTCTGTCCTGATAGTGGTGAGTAATTCCTGGGCCTCACGCATGCTCCCTTCCCTGGCTGTTCTCTGTACCTTAAACTGAACCATAAAAGTTGTAGATCAAAAAGGTTGAATGTGGACAGTTCACAGTTTAACTTCAAGTTCTGTTTCACTTATTGGGCAATTTTACCCACTTGTAATATAGCCAAAAATCTTGCAAAAATAAGAACAGTAACTTCCAAACAAGGATAGATTCTTACAGTTTTAAGAAATACTTGCTTCCAACAGATCCTGTCAGTGTGCCCATGTTACAGAAAACAGAGATGTCTGTAAAAGCTTGTTTAGAGATAGCAAATTGTTACAAACTTTTACCCATAGTTTACTTACCTCAATACCTCACCTGACAAGTGACAGAAAAGTAAGGCCTTGCTGTGTTAAGATTTACAATAGACAACACCTCCATCTTTGCCTCTCCTATGACAAATTTTGAGTTTTAATAAGAACCTATACCAACAGCATGTTTTCAGAAATCCAGAACTATCTGATTGGGGTGTGGGGAGGGAAAATTTAAATTGTGTGTATGTGTATGTGTGTGTTTATTTTTCTTAACAAGGTTATCACTCAAACTTTAAAGGTATAATGAAGCATATTGGCCAACTAAGTATTTCAGAAACATATGTTTTGCTAGATCATGGTCTCTGGCTTAAAAACCTTGACGTCCAGTGCAGAACTTCTCCATCTTTAAAGTGGACCTGAGTCACCTTGCGGTCTTGTTGAATGCAGATTGGGTGTTGTCAGTGTGGGGTCGGCCTGACATTTTATTCCAGACAGGCTGTGGTCTCCCTATGCCAGGGAGCAGGGAAGCTCTGTGAGCCACAGGCAATGGACGGAGCCTCCAGGGGGCGCAGCATTCACACTTAGCCTGCGGGTCCCAGCTGGGATCACACTTTTTCACCAGTGTGTGACAAACAATAACGCATCTCTTGCCTTTTCAGTGTGGAGAGCAGGCCTGGGTTCGTGGCGGTGGAACTGCGACTGCGCAACTACTACTATGATGTGGTGAACTAAGGCCCCTGTCTCTGGCCGTCTCCGAGCAGATAAGCCATCACAGGCCAACGTGTCAATTTTAAGTCTCCATCTCCCTTTGCCCATTGGGAGAGCCAGCCACAGGTGAATATGCGTGACTGGTTCCCCAAAGCCTGTTCTGGAACAAACCCTGCACGAAGCAGACTCGCCCCAGAAGATATGTGGGAGAAAGACAAACAACAGGGTCAAGGAGCCCTTGGATTCCTTTGTGTTTCTTTTCTGTGTGGTTTTCATAGCAGGTTATTTTCAGGGGGTGTTCCCAGATTTCCTTGCTGTCTTTCCAGTTCTCTGGCGCCTGGGCTGCTTGCAGATCCCCAGCAGCCTGGAGACATCGCTACGTGGCACTGAGTGCTGACCTGTGTTGCGTTGTCCTCAACCAGAGGACGTAGTGACACCTCTTATGCCTGCAGTGGAGGGCAGGATGGGAGAGGAGAAAGGAGTTTGGCTCCGATCGGCTAAAAGACTGAGCCTGCCCCTGAAAAGCTTTCCCAACGAGCAAAGTGCTTTGAGGCTTAAAAATATTAAATAAATAAATAAAAACAATCAAGCTTGACCAGTGTAGTTTCTAAGTTAAAGGGAAAAAAAAAAAAATGTCTGGATACTGCTTTTCCTGTGTGTGTTGTGAGACAGAAGACTCGCATCTGCATGAAAAGTAGGCCCTGCTGGAAAGAATTGGCTTGGCTTACCCCTGAAAGCCTCTCTCCCGCAGACTCTCTGAAGACTGAACGTGAATGAAGACTGGTAAATAAACTTCTTCGTGGGTACGGCATAGGGGAAAGCAAGTCTGTCATCTCAAGTGTGCCTGAGGACAGACTGCAGGGCGTGTGAGCTGTTGTCCACACTTCTTCCCTTCCTTGAAGGGGGTTGGGGGATGCACCCAGAATTCCTGTCTTTTTCTGTATTCATAGTGAGGGACACCCTGGTGGCCAAGGGCATCTAAAGATGCATTTCTAAGGAAAGTACTAATTCATACACAATAAAGTCACAGACCCTGATCTCGCCACAGGGAGGCCTCATTGAGTGGGACTTTGGGTTGACAAAACAAAACCCGAGAATCCCCTAATCCTTGACTAATCCTTGACTAATGTGTGATCTCACAAAGGTCGTTAGCCCATTGATAGCAGTTTTGCTGTGGCCCTTGAAAACCCAAGATAATTACCCATCGTTCTTAGCTCAGTCAAGACACAAAGAGAAGGACCATGTCCTCTGCAGCTACACCTAAGACATATTAATGTTTCCTCCAGCCCATTCAGAAGAAGCAGGCCCTACTCCCAACAGGGGAGCCAGCATAAAGGCAGCCGTCACACCCTTGCTTTACCAGAAGCAGCAAAGAGTCCCTTGGAGAACTTGTGTTAAGGAACTTCAGAAACCATCCATGCTTTTCAGAATCATGCTACCTCTTGGTTTAACCATTTTGTTAAAGAGAGGAACAACTGTCCACAAAGCAAAGCTGTCCCAGGGGAGCTTAGGGAGAAAGATGGACAGCAGCTTCAAAGAGCCTGTGGTTCCTTCGTGTTTCTTGTCTGTGTGATTTTCATGGCAGGTTATTTCCCATGTGCTGAGCAGATACTCTAAACAGTGGCAGTACACATTTAGAGTCCCCGAAATTAAATAGATTCATGACAAGATCTCTGTGGTAAGGCCACGTGTAGATTTAGAATCATAGAAGGAGGGATTGGACACAGTGGTGATGGCATCTGGGAAAGGCTATGCTGCTGCTTCACTCTTCCTTCTTCTACCCCCCCAGATGTGTCCTTAGGAAAGGCCCCCTGCTCACAGGAATGGGGGCACGTGTGCAGTATGTGTGTGGAGCTCGTCGCCCTCTTTTTGGGGGTAGTTTCCACGCTTTAGTAGCACCGCCCCTCCCAGGAGCCTGGGGAAGAAGAACATCTAGAATGTGAGTGGCCAGAGGTCCAGTCCTGGAGCAGCAGGCACGCCTGGCCCCCACATCTCCGGCACCTCCCCAGAATTCTTCTGTGTGGAGTGTGTGCGAGTCTTGTATAGTGAAGATTGTGTCCCGTGGCAGGTCCTTTCCCCTGTCGTCACAGAGGAAGGCGCAGAGGGAAAGGCAACTTCACTGAAGAAGGATTTATAATGTGAATGAGCTAAGTGCGGGAAAAGTAAGGGCTTTGTACTGGGCATCTGGCCGGTGCCAGATTTTCACGAGCATGTTGTCCTTATCATGGGTTCTAGACAAGTCGTTTCATGGGCCTGGAATCACTCCAAGTGCCTTCACCTCTGGTTCATGTTTACTGGGAACAAAAGGACGTCGCGGACAGACAGACTACCATGGCTAGGCCAGCACCAGCTGACTGTGGAAGCCATAAACACCTTGACCCCAAGTGGGGTCGAAGTTTTCCACAACAGAAATGTAATCCACTCTATGACTAAAATAATCACGTGTGATTTTCATTTGAGTGTTTTCTTTCCCCACACTTGCTGTCACCAGCCTTGCTTTTATGTGTTGGGTGATGACTTCACATTTACACCAGCCCAAGGACCGCAACTCCACCTGGATTTTCACATGCAGGGGTGACTAGAGGGTTTTCAGCTCCCAAGAGCACACTCGGCTGTTTAAGCAGTATCCTCCATTCATTTCAGAAGAGCAACCTTTTGTCACTGGACTTTGTTAAAACTGATTCTAAATAAAAATTTTAAATTAGCTTTGTGATCATTTACATGGACGTTATTAGAATGATAGGTCACACTGTCAAATAAACAGTGTTAAGCAGTATTGTCAAATGTGTGTGGGGTTTTGCTTTGTTTAGTTTTAAATGTTAAGTCCCCAGCCATGTCCTAAAAAGGTAGATGTAGAAAGCTCCCCCGCCCCCCGGAGCAGGTCTGTGAACTTCTGCCTTCCACGGAAGGCTCAGGCCATCCAAGAGGGCCCTGGCCTGCCATGAGCCTCTGGTGCATGGGCAGGGGACCTGCCCAGTGAGAGCCTGACAGCCCATGAAATACCCTAATGGAAGGTGGACTGATGGGACTCAGAAAGGCCAAAAGGGGCCAAAGCAGGGTTATGAGCTTTCCCTTCCTCTGTGAAGACAGTGTACACTGGGGGAGTCTGGGAAAGAAGTCCAGGGCTCCCATCTCTTCCTCTTTTAAAGGAAGTTACACACACACACACAGGCATACTCCAATACATGGTATGCACGCCACATACATGCATGTCACACACCACATAAATACACATACCCCATGCTTATATACACCAACATTCTACACTGTACACACACACACACCACTGAACCTTATTCCAAATAGCCACTTAAATTCCAGTGTGGGCAGGCATCTGGCCCTGGGGACATGCACTTGTGGCTGTACTCTTCACCCTTCTGCCCACTCTGGGCCTGGGGTCAAGCATTAGAGACTCTCCTGTTCACCAGCCCCACTAGAGGTCCCTCCGGGCCTAGTGGGCAGAGGTTTGGAGGAGACCCAGTTGGTAAGCCTCACACTCCCATGGTGAGCTCTGAGATTGGGACAGCTCTAAGGTGGGCATGACACAGACTTCTGGACAGCTCCTTGGCCATAGCTCCATAAGCAGTGAGAGTGTGAGGGCAAAATTGAGTACAATACAGACAGCTGGTCTCCAGCAGTGACCTTGGGTGAGTCACGGAACCTCAGCCTTGATGTGCACAATTGCAGGTGAGGGTTGTCCACTGGCCTATGCTGACACACATAAGGCCAGACACAGAGGCCAGGGGCCATATTCTCACAGTGTCTGTGGGAGCCGGGGTCTGGGCCCCAAGGCCACAGCTGAGGGCTGCCTAGCCGGTGGGTATTCTTCGGGCCAGCAGATGGCGCTGTGGGACGGCTCAGGCAACAGGGGCCTTTGACTTCTGATTCCTTCAACCCTGGGGAGGGGCAGAAAGCACTCATTTTAAGACTGGAGCTTGTCTTAACAAGGTTAGGGGAGGACTTCAGAAATGGTCAGTAAACATGTTCTCCTTTCAGGGAAGGAAGGAAGCATTTTGAAATTACCAGAATGAGATTTTACTTTTCCTAATTTTCTTTTAGTTCAGGACAGATAGTGCAGGTGTCTCCCGCTTTACGCAGCAGTTACTTCCTGCTCCTGGATCTGATTTGTGGCCTTAGCATGGAGATTCGTCCCTGCTTCAGGGACAGCAAGTCCCCTGAGTCATGGCATTTTCTCAGGTGTGAACCCAGACGAGAGGGAGTGTCCTCAGTCCCCCTCCCTCGTCTTCCTCCTCCTCCCTGCCGTCCACCCCAAGAGAAGCCCCCAACCATCTCACAGCTGTCTTCCAGCAAACCTGAGTCTGGACAGCAGAGCCATGCTGTGCAAACAGGAGGTTCCCCGATTAGATAACTCCAAGTGTGTTCCCACCAAGGGTCCCGTGCCCGCTACCCACTCAGGGTTCCAGGAGTGACGTGACAAAGGCCTTTGTACATTTGTTTTAGCTTGACAGTTTCCCCACTTCTTTGACCACAGAACCACCATTGTGCTCAATGACTATTAGCAAAGCAGACTGGTGTTCCTCACACACTGGGACATGCCACACGTACTGCCCAGTGGGATGGACACTGGGCACTTCTAGAAAGGTATTTCTGTCACTGAAACCTGCCAAGGAAGCAAAGCTGGTGCCCATCATGTTCTTGTTAGCTGAAAACCCAGCCTGTCATCTTCTCAAATGTTGGTTGTGTGTACATCATGCTCTCTCTCTCTCTCTCTCTCTCACACACACACTGGTAGCCTCGTAGTCTGTGCTGCAGTCTCTTCCTGCAATTCCGGGGGACTAACCCCCAAGATCTCAGACCCCCAGGATCTACCTGGCACTGACTGAGGCCTCCGCAGTAGCCGTGGCACGAGCCACGAACAGAGCACGCCAGACCTTGAATGCCTTTCAGTATGCTCTTTACTCAGACATCACTCACCAATGCACCACACAGTAAAGCAGGCACAGTAATCCAGTAATCGGGTAGAATAGGGTAACGAACCAGTCCCAGGACTGTGGTGAAGCAGCGTCCTGGGGGAGCAGGGCGGCTGGTCCGGCAGGTTGGTCTGGCAGAGGTTCAGTCTGAGTCTGATGGAACAAGCAGGTTTTTGGAGCAGAGGAGCAGCATGGGCCTCTCGGTTGGGACTGGCTCTCTGAGCTGCAAGAGTCCTTAGTTCTTACACAGTTCTGAGTGCCTTCCTGACATCACCTTATCAGGGCAGCTAGTCAGTGACCCTGACATCATATCTTCAGTAGCAGATCTTCGCGGTGTAATTGGGGACACCCAATTACCAGGGCAACTGGGCAGCCCCCTGGGCGTTGTCTGCTAAGTTCTTTGCGCATGTCCAAAATGGAGTTACTCTTGCTCATTCAATCTGGAGTCACTTGCTCACACGAAACTCATTCTAACAGCTTCCAGGGATGCTCTCCTATCTCTGTCTCTCTCTGTCTGTCTCTCTCTCTCTCTCTCTCTCTCTCTCTCTCTCTCTCTCTCTCTCTCACATACACACACACACACACACACCAGGACACATAATCAATTTCTCCTTCATATAAAAAGAAAAGAAATGATAGGATTTTAATACAGCAGGAGAGCCCAGGGCACTAACTTATGTTTCATTACAAAGAGCTCTTTTTAAGGCCCCTCATTATTTTCTAGTTTTACAAAATTAACCTAGAGGAAGAAAGAGCCGTTTCCAGAACCACCACCGCCAAATGCAGTGAGCACCCACCTGGACACCCAGCACAGCCTGGGCTAGTATTCAACATATCATGTGCTTGTCTGAACTCACAGTCTCCCTGGACAGTGCTGAGGGTCACTGCCCCCTATGAAGTATCAGCTGACCAGGTAATGCTCTCAGCACGCCCACCACCCATTCCACTCAGCTGGGGATATTTCCAGGAGCTGTTCTTCTAGCTCAGCATTATTGTACCAAAGCCATGAGTCATAAGACTTCTTGACTTTGCAATCTTTCAGGGTTTTAAATGACTCCACTTTTCCATAATTGTCCTGAAACTGGAATAATGAGAGAAAAATGCATGTTGTTCATAAACAACTCTTCCTCATTCATAAAAATAAAGAGCCAGTGTTTGGTACTGTTTTTCCTCCACAGCTCATATCAAATGACATCATGAGTCTCCGTAAGCCACCAAGGTTGGAATACGTGCTGTAAATACTCCTTCCTTCCCTGCTCAAGGGCAGAGGAGAGGTGGGGTCTCGTGGGGAGTGACCGCTAAGGAACTGTAGGAGCCATCACTCATCAAGGAAACCATTTCGCTAAGTTCCAGCCCTTATCAAGTGGGTTGTGCCCAAAGAAATGATTTCGTAGGAGTGTGCAAGTCACTTGCATGTACTGCTCAGGAAATTGGTTTTCAAGTTCATAATGCACCTGAGGTTCCCAGAGAGCATGAAGGGCAGGATCTCCTCTCACACAAAAGCTTGGCTTCTGGCACTGGATGTGTCCCCAGGGATGCCAGTGAGCGGCGTTCTGGTGGTCAGTAGCTCCCAGCTTGGTGAACTTACACAGCAGCAAGCTGTACCCAAAACACCTGTCAGATGCAGGGACATGAGCTGCCCAACAGGCCCCCACCTCACCACCTTCCCTCCTTGCTCTGTAAACATTCAATCCTGAAGAGAAAAGAAAACAAGATGCTTGATAACGCCACTCCCATTTATCTCAATTCTGTACGTCGTCCAGGGCAGGAAAATCCTAACAGAAAGGTGAGTGAACGACACAACAGACCAGGGTCCCAGCAGGCTCCACTCCACACAAAGATGAAGCTGACCTCCGGTGATGGGTGGAAAAGCTGAGGAGATTCCCGCAAACAAAAGCACTGCCCAGTTAGAAAGCACAGCAGTGAAAAAACAGCCATGTCAATCGACTTTTTCTGAAATCAAAACATTTAGACATTTGTTCATTCTGGAACACTCATCTGTTAAAGTCAAGAAGATATACATTCCTTAATGTTCTTCTATGGCATTTTTTTCTTGGGGTCATTCCAGCACTTTATTCTTGTACCATAAGTAACAATCCCCCACAGGCTGCTTTCTCATGTAGGGCGATCGGGTGCCCTAAAGTGCCACTGAGTTCATTGTATCCAGAGTGTATCGCAGTTGGAAAATTCAGGGCCCAAAATCTGCTAGCGGGGCCTGCACTCTCGTATCTATTCCCCCAGGAGTGTGTGACTGTGTGTGTGTGTGTGTGTGTGTGTGTGTGTGTGTGCTTCTTTGTTAAACAGGAGTCTTTGTCTTTTTTTCCCAAATCTTCTTGTACTTCTAATACTCCTTCAACACAAAAATAACTTTCTAGTATTCACCAACTTGATCACTGCTTCCCCCCCCTGGTTCATAGTGTGCAGAAGCGTTTCCCCACGTACTGGCAGTCACAGCAGTTAACTCTCCTCCCCACCTCCCTCCCGGTCTGGACCTGGGGCAGGACACACTTTTACTTCAGTCTCCCTAAGAACCGAGTACCTCCATTCACAATGAAAGGTCTGCTTTGCTCGTGGGGGGCCCCTGCTCCAGCCCATCTGGTAGGGAGAGGGTGGGGTGGGTGCTGGGCACAGGAAACTCACACACAGGTAAAAGGTGGTTCACTGAGAGCAGGGGGGTGGGGAGGCTTCCTCTCCAGCCCTGCAGACCCTTCCTCAGTGGCACATGGCCTGTTGCTGTGACTACCTGCCGTGCCCCCTGAGAAGCCTGCCTAACCTGCAGATGAGGCTTCACAACAAACATTTCATCTCTCACTGGTCCCCTGAGGGGTGAGTGGCCTGAAGGAGGGGTGCCAGCTCCACAGTTCTCCACACCCAGCAGCCAGTTACGGCCTACGTGGTCCCAGGGCAGTTCCCCAGACCTCAGGCCACTGGTGGTTCTTGCAGGCTTCACTAGGAAAGAAAACAGATTTAGACTACTCGCCCATGTCACCTGAGAGTGACATGAGAATCTGTGAGTGTGATTCTTCCTCTCCCCATCTCAGCCTTTGGAAAGCACCAGTGAGCCCTTTGGGTCAGAGGAACGAATGCCCACGTGGTGCCTCCATCATTGTGTTCATTGGTTGTGTCTCTGACCACTAGAAGACCAGCATGCAACGAGCTTTGTGAATGCCCAGAGCATGGCTCACCCATACGAATCGCTTAGCTTGCTTTGGTGGGCTGGAATGTGCAGTGTTATTTATGAGCACTCTGTAATAGAACTTGCATTTGCATAACATTTTCCAGCTTGCAAAGCATTTTCAGTTATATTTTCTATTTTAAGTCTAAAAACAACGACCTTTCGAGATTGCTGTTATTAACTCCTCGTTTTAAAAACAAAAAGGCCATGACTCAGAAAGGAGCACGAAGGAGGAGGCCCACCCAGATTTCCCTGCATAACACCAATGGTTTCTGGTCTGACTGCCAGTCCATTCCCAGGGCATGGCTTCGTTGGTCTGGAGTGGGCGCAGGGGGACAGCCATTGATAAGCTTTAAAAGTGTGCCAGGAGGCAAGGTGTGCAATCCATTGCCCTTGTGTGACCTGTCATGATGCTCCTCCTTGGCAGCACTCGGACATGGGGGACTTGGAACCATCTGGAAACCTAGGACAGGAAGCTGAGGGTCAGAGTCAGACCTAAGTCAGTAGGTTGGGTTTCTCCACTTGAGGCTAAGTGGTGTTGACCTGAAGACAGTGGGTCAGTACAGTTCTCTAAGGGGTCCCAGAAATCCCACACTGGCTCGATGATGAGGGCCTTGAATTCCCTTGGCTGATAGAAAAGTTGACTCAGAAGTTTACACTGTACTACTTCCTCACTTTTCTGTCATTTAGGTCCCAGAATTCCATGGAAGAACAGGGAAATCTATAGCACAGTGAGGTCAATGTCTCGAGTATCTCATCCACGTTGGCTCGGCAGGTCAGAGAATAGAGCTAGAAGGCAGGCAGCATCCTTCACTCCCTCTCTGTCTATAGAGTCTGACAAATCAGGGGACAGGGTGTCAGTGGGGACCTGAGAAGCTGCTGGGACTGTGGTCAGCCCAGGACGACTCAGAGGAAACTGTGGGGTCCAGGCCTTGCTCAGGAGAAGAATCAGGAGATCCCGGCCTGCATACCACATCCAGCATCCTCATCCCCAATGGCTTGGAGATGCCCCGCAGTGAGAAAACGCAAGGTGATTTGGGCCAGAAGTGATTCCCTTCTAGATACTGGCAGAGACTCACATGGGCTGGTTCAGATGTCCAGAAACCCTGGATGAGTTACCTGCCTCAAACAGGGGAACTAAACATTTCTCACGCCAGCCCAGTGCCAGGGCAGGGCAGGCTGCAGAACCTGATGCTCACACACATGGCGGTGCAGCTACCTCTAAGAAAGAGAATGTCATCAGTGCCACCAGAGCCGCTCCAGTCCAGGTGTGAACAGAGCTGCGGCTTGGCCCAGAGTGTCAGGAGATATAAAATGTGCAACTCCCACACTCCTACGGGACACGATTCTATGACCTGCCACCCCCAGTCTTAAGCCAGGGGCTCAGTAAAGTGGGTGGTGCCTTGGTACACTGGACCGCTGGGGTAACAAGTATGCATGGGAGAGACCAGAAACCATGTCCGGGCTGCTGGGTCCCGGACTGTTCTTTCCTTCACGATGCCCGCAGCTGTTCTAGTGCTGCCCACAGAACACGGAGGGGAAGGAGATACATTTCCTAGGAAATTACAGATTAAACTTCTCAATTTGGAAAATTTTGTGTTAAAAATGTGACTGCATAGGTAGGTCTTTCCCAGGAATTTGGAAGGAGCCCATGCAAACTTGGGCCCTGAGGATTACATTGCATTAATGTAATTACATTTCCTGGAGAATCCGCCTCTGCCAACAGCTGGCAAGGTAGAGAGAAGCTGGGTATTGGGAGAGCAGAAAGTAAAAAGAAAAAGGAGGAGGAAGAAGAGGAGGGAGAGAGAGAGACAAAATGAGGAAGGAGGAAGGGAGGGAGAGAGGGAGGGAAGAAGGAGAGAAGGGTAGAACTGAGTGTAGGTGGGATGGGAGGAGGTAGATAGGTACTGCCCCCAAAAAGGAGAGAAGTCACCTGCTAGGGACACACAATGGTGTGAGCTCTGCCTGGGTCCTCACTACTCCTTCTGCAGCCCAGGTTGGGCCCTCAGAACTCAGCCCTATCAACACATCAGTAGGCTCCAAGAAGGCCCCTCCCTGTCCTACACATTATCCACCCTCCTGTTTCCCAGGCCTTGCTACCTGTGGATGGAAGCAAGGCCAGATTCATAGAGAGGTTGGAAACATCCTTGGCTCCCTGTCACCTCTGAATGCCACACCCCACTGCCGAGCATCCCAGGCTCTTACATGTGGCCCCTGAAGCCAGAGGTGCTAACCGGGCAGCCTACCCTGGAGTCCACACAACAGCAAGCCCCGGCCCGGCGGCTCCCAACCCACATTTCACAACCCTTCCCAAGTGAGGTTGTCAGATTGTGTCTGCTGCACCTGTCGGCACATCTGTGTGTCTGCAGCTGGGCATTGTCATCAGGTTCTGCCCAAGGCCACATTTCACAAGCTCTTCCCTGAGGCCAGGGGCACCAACTCCTCTCCCAGTCAGCATCTCTGTGTGGACATGTTCCAGGGCTGTGTAACGAACACCACAGCCTGAAGGGCAGAAACAACAGACATTTATCATCTCATAATCCTGGCAGCTGGAAGTCCAAGATCAAGGTGCTGGCAGGACCAGTTTCTCCTAAAGCCTCTCTCCTTGGTGTGCAGACAACCATCTTCCTCCTGTGTCCTCACGTGGTTTTCCTTCTGTGTGTGTCTGGCTCTCGATCCAAGTTTCCCCTTTTTATAGGGAGCCACCCTACTCACCTATGACCTCATTTTAAGTAATTACACCTGCCCTGCCCTTATTTCCAAATAAGATCACATTCTGGTGGGACTAGGGTTGGGGCTTCAGCATTTGAGTTTGAGAGACATGGCTCAGGCCATACATAACACTGTGCAAAGGACACTTTGTCCTTTGTTCACGGCTCATCTCAAGTGCTCGGAAGTAGCTGGGTTCCCACTGGCCTCAGACCTTAGCCTAGCTAGAACAGAAGTTCTAGCTAACTGGCCTGATGATTCCTTCCAAGCTGGATCCTGAGGCCAAGCTGTGAGCTGAGGACGCCTTCTAAAGCCTACAGGGGACAGCTGACACCAGGCCGTAACCTTCTGGGCGACTTGCTGCATTCACCTGGCCATGGGGGCTCTCACACGGGCTACAGCACCAGCCTCACCCTGAGACACTCTGGACAAAGTCTGTTGTGTCCTCAGCAGGAAGTTGGAGCGCCAGCCCAGGACCTATAAGTGTGGCCGTATGGGAGGTCAGGTCTTTGCAGAGGATCTAGGTATGGAGGTCATGAGGGTGGTTCTCAGGCTCCTGAACTCATCCATCAAGGAATTTTCAGCACCCCACAAGCTGTCATTAGGGCCTTTCTCCCAGGACCATGTGGGTTTGTCTAGCCAGACCTGTAGGACAATCGTGCCCAGTCCAGCAGGCCTGTTCTGGCTTTACCTCTGACCCCGCCACAACCTGGAAACCCCGAATTGCTCGGCTCTAACCCCTGAAGGCCAGCCACCAGTGGGAGCTCCTGTGCTCTCCAGCCTCCTCTCATGTGAAATAGCCCAAGGGCTTTGAAGGTCAAAGGAAATGTCACGGAAATTCTAGGGTCAGCAAAGTATGTGCATGTGAGGGAGGGAGGGGTAGAGAAGGAGATGGGGAAAGAAGAGAGGAAAAGAGAGACAGAACTAGTAAGGACAGAAGAGGAAACAGCTAATGTAAGGGTGACCCTGTATCTTCCATTTTTGAAATTTAAAAACCTCTGATATCATTAGATTTGACAGTTGTTTGGCTTGGGACTTTTTGGAAGTTTTTTTTTTTCCTTTCCCTTCTTTGCTTCCCTCTCCTCCCCGCAAACGATGATGACTCTCTCTGTTTACTGTGTAGACAATGCATACCAGCTCCAATGGTTCTGTCCACTTGGGACCAGTGTGCACACCTGGCCTGGTAACCTGGGAGGGGTCTCCACATCTGTATGGGGTTCAGTCCTGACCCTGGGATCTAATAGCCTCTAGGAAGCACTTTTTCCTGGAGTTGCCTGGTCAGCTTCTCCTTCCTTTGTTCTGCTCCACCTTGTGTGTCTATAAAATCTTTTGGCCATATTAATAGAGCAAGGCAGTCTTTGTGTCAGAGTCCACTGTCTTCCCTTAATGTTGGCATTTTGGAATAAACCTGCGTTTCTTTCCACCAACCTCGCCTCTCGAGTTTTGGCTTTCCTGCAGCAAGCAGCCAGACCTTTGGCACGGTGACACTGGCAGAAAGTATCCCAGTGCCCAGAGAAGGTCTGGAGCTGTTATCTGAAGAGGCGTCACCCTATGGTGTTTGTTCCAGTGGAGATGAATTCCAGCCCCTCAAGGAAGGCCCGATGTGGAAGGGGGAGCCCAGAGTAGGGATCGCCCCCCCACCCCAGTCTGTCCATGGCTTATGGAGTTGGACCCACCCCAGTTCCCTTTGCCCCTCCCACGGGGCCCTGGGAAAACCCAGGTCTCCAGGCCCTGCTTCAGGTGTTAAATCAGTAACAGTCACGCACCTGAGGAGCGTGGGGAGGAGCCGAAGCGAAGGTGTCGGCTGACTGATGAGAGCTTGAAGGAGGCAGGGTAGGCTCTCGGATCCCACCATGCTGGGACCATCGGGGAACAGGAACGGTGGGCAGCTCTGTGGTATGCCACACTCAGCGAGGCACCACCTTTTACAGGCTGTGGGCCCCTCTGAAGCTCGGAATCAGGCCCAGTGCTGGGCCTTTAGGTGCCCGTTATAATAACACAGTGACCCAGCAGGTGACGAGGCCCAGAGCCCAGGGCTGGGGTGGGGCGCCAGGGCAGAGATGGGGCTGCAGGCGAAAGCGAGGGGCCGCCCTCTGGAATTGTAAGTGCAGGGCGTGAGTCCACCCGCGCAAAGGCCACCCTATTGCCTCTCCTCAGGCAGTTCAGTTTTTAGGGATTGAGTCTCTTGTAGGAGGTGGGAGGGTGTCATGCAGGGTGTCAGGCAGGGTTTCTGGTCCCACTCCTCACATAAGAACGCAGGACATGGTGAGGCCAAAAAGGAACACCCACGGAGCCATAGGTAGGGGAGTCATACCACTACGGTCTCACTGGAGGCT
Organism: Rhinolophus hipposideros; assembly: GCF_964194185.1. NCBI lineage: Eukaryota > Metazoa > Chordata > Mammalia > Chiroptera > Rhinolophidae > Rhinolophus > Rhinolophus hipposideros. Next base: position 3,029,281 of record NC_138057.1, on the reverse strand, counting down.
GGGCTGGAGACACAGGAAGCAGGAGCCACACTATCCACAACCTCCCATCCACTTCTTTCTCTCTGCCAACCAACCTCACTTGCTAGCTGCAATCCGTCGTGCTAACTGCAATCCGTACTTGCTAGCTCAGCCACCACCTTCTTGCTAGCCCCCATTTTCTGCTAGCACAGCCACGGCAGTTATATTAGTGGCCAATGGCTCACTGGTTACAGCTGACAGCCAACTAGCTGATGGCCATCCAATCACAGTTGATGGCCATTTACTACCCGAGTGAGCACCTTTCCACGTGAGGGAGAGAGCCTGGAAACTGCACTCCTGGCTCTGTCCCCACAGAGGGGAGGAAGAAGAAGGGAAGGACCAGAGGGATTGCTGTCACATGAATCTCCAAAAGAGGGGTGGGCTGGCCTTGTCCCGGCAGGAGGCAGAGGGCACGTGGATGCCTGGCTGAGCCAGGCTCCTGGAGACACACAGCGCGCCGCTCCCTGATTGCACACTAGATGGCAGGCAACACCCGGACAAGAGCCCCTCAGTCCTGGCAGCTGCCATTCAGCTTCTGCCCATTTTCACAAAAGCACAAAAGCCGCCAATGGGATGCACTATTGGAAGTCACATGTTGACAGGTGTAAAAAGATGTAAGTGATTTATTTCCAGAGTGCGTGGCAGCTGGCTCCTCTCTTCAGGGAAGCAAGTTCTAATCTGCCATTAGGACTTGGGCAGCTAAGGGGCTGGAAAGGTTTCTTTATGTCCTCTTGTTAAAGATCTCCCTGACAGGTGTTCATTCTTGCCAACCTGACCTTAAAATGTGCCCATTGTGAGGCGGAATGCCGAGTATTTGAGCTGGAAGGGCCCCTCATCTGGGCCTGGTAGTCTCCTCCCTGGAGCCCTTATGAACTGAAGGACAGACACATCACAAGTTCCAGGAGAAGGCCACCTGGACCACAGACCTATGCGGGTTCCTTAATTGAGGTTTGATGGTCCAGGCCTTTGATTAGGGGAAGGTGTGAGAACAGTGGATTTACTATGTAAGTCCACAAGGTTTGCAGGATTAGCCCTTTCCGAATGTAGCTTATAAGGAGGTGACACAAGGATCCCAGGTTTAATTCATCCTCTGTTTTACAAGGGAGGCAACCAAGTCCCAGAGACCCAGGTTGATTAAGATGGGTGTGGACTGAGCCCGGAGACCTCATTGCCTCCTCTGTGGAGCTCTTCTCTCTCCCACCAGGGCCTCCCGTGGGGAGGAGATCGCACTGCAGACCTACTTCTGTCTCCTAGATTCCCAGACACACCCAAGAAAATATTTGAGAAATGTCAAGATGACAGACAGGTGACTCTTCTAGGTTGGTGAAAAGATATGTATTTTCTGCATGTTTGTTCTTTCATCTTCTTCAAGCTAACTGACAACAGGCCTAAGGACAGCCTCACACAGACAGAGGTCAGGGATTTAGACCCCAAACGAATGGATTTTGTCTTCATTTCCCCCACACATGGGTACATCTCTGTGAAGCCAAACGCGTAGTTTAGCATTTCAAGCAAACTGTTCAAGAGTCAAGTTCCAGCCCTCTCACCACTGCTCCTCCGTCTGTGCCTGAGGAGATTCAGGACACAGGCTCTTATATTCTGACAGGTGGCTCACCACGTGTTTCTGCAGCATGAGAGAGTGAGAACTATATGCAGGGCTGAGGGTGTGTAGGAGAAGGAAGGCAGACTGCTAAGGCAGAGGTTGGGTTGAACCTCGGGGAGCTGGTATTATTAAATCCCGCCTCTCCCTCCAAGGGGAAAGGCCTTACAACCACCCCAGCCAGCACCTGGTGCATAGAAATGTGTGCGGCTCCCACTGCCAGGCAGCCTTGCTTACATATTTGTTGACATGAAAGGACACTCATCCTTCTAGACCTCTCGGGCTCCCTAGGGGTCATGAGTTCCCCAGATCAGCTGGACAATTCAACGAATTCAGTGAAACAAAAATGTGTTATTTCACAAATGTAGCAAATGGGATTAATGCTTTCGCCTTTAGCTTTCACTTTTGTCATGAGGTAGATCTCCCTGAGGACCCAGATGTAATTATGGGTCCATGAATAATGGCTCTGGGCTCTGGCCTGACAGAAACTCTATGCAGATTCTTCAGGAAGTCATCAGCTGCCAGAACCAAAAGTCCCCAGATACGTGAGGGTGGGGCTTGGCGGTCAGATGACCTGAGCCCTTGCCTACCAGGGGACCACAGCCTGGTCACTGTCTATGCTGAAGTGCCCACACTGCATAGCTCCTTGTGAGGCATCCTGTCCAGCTGTCACACAGCCATCTTCCTCTCTGGGGCCAGGCCTGCTCTTTCTCCTGGGGCTTTCTCATCAATATGGCTTCCTCCATAGCAAGAACAGGGCTGGTGTGGCTCACTCAGCTGTCTGTGGGTCCCACAGCAAGGCCTCCTCAGCTCTCACCTCCCAGCATCTCCTGTGCTCTTTCTGGCCAGGGCCCTGCCCAAGGAAATGGTCAGGGTGGTCCTGAACACCCAGAGGGCAACTTGGTGTGTAGGTTCCAAGGTTGGACACATAAGAGCTGCCACTGCATGGAGCCCTTACTTGCCCAGTCTTCCTGGGATGGAAGCCTCAGGACTCTCCATCCACATGGACCCTGAAGTTCAGGGGAACCTCAGGTGTGGAGGTCACTGCTGTAATCCAGGGCCAAGCGCAGGCCTGGTGCTCTGTGGATGGTTCAGTGTGAGTCCCCAGACCTCAGGCCCAGCAGAGTCTGCTGCAGTGTAGATGCTGCTGGCCTTGGACCACCCACTCCCACTGAAGCAGAACGGCCTTCCTGGAGTGGGTGGGCAAAATACACTTGTTTCTGTTTTTTGAAAGACTGGACTTGGAAACTTTATTGTGCATGTTCTCTTTGCAATCATAGAAAGGACAATTAAATAAGTCTCAGTCCCTCATCCTGAGCCCTTGGTTCAGCCCTTTGTCATCTAAGACAAGTCCCCATTGTAATAAGGGAACAAGCACCCCCAGAGGAAGTCATATTCTGCAACAGTCTTTGGCATGTGAATGGTTCAAAGGCATTTTAAAAGTCAAAATCAGTGACCACCACTGCCCGCCATGTGGTTTCCCTCTCTATGTGGATACTGGCCCTTCAGAAGTTCTGTTGTGTTAGGAAGGTGTCATCTCCTAACCAAGGTCCTGTTCCTTTCATCCCGAAAGTGAGCTGAGTGGACATGGTCTGCTCTGTGCATTTCACTGCAAGTGGGCTGCACATTCAACCAAGCTCTGTTAGCAAAAGTGTTGAGGGACTTGTTCCCACCCTGGGTTTTGCCCTTTTAAGGCAACTGTGGCTTTCCTGCTTCATCTACTATTGACTTAGCAGGTAACTCTACTGTGCTCTGTGTTAGAATCAGGACCCTCTGTCCCATCCCTCCACCAGTAACCCTGACAGCCTCCACCATCTACTCGAAAAGCTGTTTCCCAGACTGTGTTCTGCTTGCTGGAAAACAAGGTGAACTGTGGTTGAATCCATATAGAAACCTCTGTAGATTATATTCCCTATGAGAGATCCAGGAAGCGTATTCAAAATGCACAAAATTCCTGCAGCACAGAAACCTGTTCACATTCATTTCCTATATGTCTTCAGGCTCTGTGGCCGGGATCCCACCCTTCTTGCCTGCCCAGACCTCAGCTGGTGCCGGTGCTCTTCCAGTCCTGGCAGCCAGCCCACCAGCTTTCCCCATCAACCTTCCCCTCCTTCCACTGCCATCATGCACTCCCTCACATTCCCTCACCTCTCACGGTCCCTGTAACATGATGTCTCACCCAGTTGGAGGTGCCGGGTTCATAGACATTAGGCTGTCAGTCCTTTGAAGGCGGGAGTGGCCTTTGTGCCTTCCCACGCCTCCCCAAGCCTAGACCAGCATGGGGAGCTCGGCTGAGCAGGCCGGAATGCTGGCCAAGGCTCCCCAGCTGCTGGACTGTGTCTCAGTGCTTTGTTGCTACATGTCCCTCCTCTTGGAGGACTTAGCCAAGCTCGCCCATTAGTGCCTCCTCAAGCAGGACAGAGGAGAAGGGATAAAAGGCAGAAGACCGGCTCCCTAGTCCTTCACGAGCTCATAACATTGGCAAGAGTTTGCTTTGGCCAAAGTATTTGCATATTTCTGTATTTGAAGAACCAAAGGAGAAATTTCTATTGCCATGTATGTGTCTGTGTGTTTGTCTGTACGTCTGTGTTTGTGTATGTACATGCACGATGGGTGTTATGTACATCTATATATGTGTATCTGTGTCTTTCTATAGATGTATGTGTCTGTGTGTGTCTGCGTTTTTCTGTATCTGTCTGTGTGTATGCATGCTTGTCCGTAGACATGTATGTGTCTGTGTATGTATGTTATATATGTGTGTTGTGTGTGTCTCTAGGTATCATTGTGTGTGTGTGTAAATGTGTGTGTATAGATGTATGTGTGTACATGTGTGTGCTTTCTGCCCACAAGTGAACCCAGGGCTCACAGAGCTGGCCTTGACCATCTGCTGACACAGGAAGCCGAAGTATCCTTCCGTCCTGGCCACATCTGTCACAGCTGCCCCAGTCCTCTGGCCTCTGGGCTTTCTGCTGGGCTGGGGTGCCTGGATGCAGGAGCAGAGGGACCCTGCATTCCAGAATGTCCTTGAGATGTATCCCACCGCCCACAGTCCCGTGGGGACAGCCCAGCAGGACTGCAGCTGGCACATCTCAGAAACCCAGCGTGTCTCCAGGGCAGCCCTGCCAGTTCTGTAAGGAAACGCCTGGGGAGGAGTTCACAACCAGCCCACCTACTGCCTAGGCCGCTGGCTTTTCACCTCCTTTGCTTTCTACAGCAGAAAAGACCAGACCGGCCTGGGCTGCTCCTGAAAACCATTTGGCAGTTCAAAGGCTCTCGGCCCGCCCACACCACCTCACCTAGTGGGGAAACGTCCCCTCAGCACCCACCCCTCACTGCCAAAGTGGCCATTCGCTCCCAACCTCCAGGCAGCAACAGTTGTTACCTCACTTGGCTATCAGTAGTGGGCACTCTCGTTTCGTATAAATGGACTCTTTCTCTCTCTGGAAACTCAAAAAGTCCTCCTTACCTTTAAAGTTTCAAAATAAGTAGTTTTAAAATATATTCTGGTATGAATTTGCCAGGGCCTTTTAAATCTCATTTGCAGGATCTGTGCAAAATTAAAATGTGGAACCCTTGTTCAAAAAGCAGGAAAAAAATGTACTTAAAGTTACCAAAATATAAAGCTTTTCCTTTCCTCCACAGTCTCTTTCTTGACTTGCCAGGTGTTTTTGTTACTTAAGGTCATTCCAAGTAAAGTTAAAAATTTTAATTATTAGCATGAATTTTACCATTCATCTTTATATTGTGCAATGCCAATTTTAAATGCAGATACAAGAGTAACTCACGTTTGGAACCATTGCAATTACAGTTTGGACTTTGTAGCTCGTACACGCCCAGGTATTTCATTCTTACTGGAACAGTGGAAATGCTACCCAGAACCACCTCCACTGTTTTTAGTTCACTTCTTGATACTTTGGCTTAGTGAGAGGAGAGAAAACACTGCATTGTGGGCCTCCCTATTATTCCTTTTTTCCCTGTGTCATCACTTTCAGAGTAAGTGCTTGGCTGACAGACGGACCTATAGTGAGGAGAAAAGATAGGAAAGGGTGTCTCAGTTGTTCATGTTTCTGAGATGGCCACTGCCTTCTTTCTGCATTAGAAGCAAGTTCTAGTTCGAATGGAAAAAGTGGCTTCTCAGAGCTGCCCCACTTACTCAGCTATAAAGGTAATACGCTCACCTGAACTCGACTGAGTTTTACTGAACTCCACGCATCCTGGGTACATGGGGATTCTGTGTTTATGTGTATTGTGACTGGGCATGGGACAGCAAAGAACTGGCAGACCAGTTCTGCACGTTCTCTTCTGACCTCACACATGCTCCGTTGTCACAAGGACTTCATTTAAAAAGCATAGCTCAAAGATCAAATCAACAATTTCAGGATGGTGACCTCAGAGCATCTGACCAAGCTGAGACCCTTCTGGGCATTAAGGTGTGTGATGCAAAGACCACACATTGGTGAGGCCAGCCCTGCTTAGAACTGAAAAAATTCTGATAAATGTTCTTCCTTTAGTTAACTGATGATTTTCCTCCCTAGAGTCTCTCTTCTCCTAGAACTTCTGGTAAACACATGATGAGACTTCTGGTTCTCCCCTCTATGTGTCCACTTTTCTCTCTCTGATTTTGATTCCTTTGTCCTCACGAATATTCTGGAAGAAACCCTAGATTTTTCAGTTCCCTAATTCATTCTTCAGTCAGGTCTGTTGTGCACTGAACCTACTTACTGAGGTTTTATTAACAATTGTTTATCAAATTTCAATGTTCTATAGTTCTTTTTCATAATAACCTCTTCTTGTTTTATGAATAGTTTATATTCTCTAATCTCCTTGAATATATTAATTATAATTACCGTTGAGACTTATTCTGCTGGATTGGCTCTTTCCATTTGTTGAATCTGATTTCCACTTTTTCATAATATTCATTTGACACTTCTTAGCTATCTGCATATTTTTCTTATTGGGAATCACTGAACAGTGTGTTTCTCTGTGCCCAGTTTTTTTATTTGTGAAATAAAGGCCTCAGGTAGATCAGTGGTTTTCCACTCTTTTTAGCTTTGTCAAGTAAAACCGTATGTATGGAAGTACTGCGTGTAAATAGAAAGGGTTCGGCAATAATCACAGCAGGTGACAAGCCTAGAAGTGCCACCTTGGACTCTTGGAGCTCCCTCCTGCAGCACCACCTCAAGACGGGCCTGGGCTCAGGGCTCCTGGGCAAGGTGACCTATACTCTATGCAGCCTGTCCAGCAACTAATGGAGCGGGTGATCCAGAAGGTCATTTCAAATTCCAGTATTATGATTCCTTGTGGGGAACACCCACATTTAACTGCTGTGAAATCCCTTCCTCCATATTCATTCTGGCATGTTTGTAGAAATGCAGAGATTCCTGTGGCAGATAGACCCCAGTGACTTGCCAACCATCCTACTCCAGATGAGAACAGAACTCCCGTCAGTGGCTTCCAGAGTAAGTCTCATCAAGGAAAGCTACAAGTGACAGAGGCAGTCCAAGTTGCCAGGGAACACACAGTTCCATTTCTTTTCTGTAAGTGGATCTCCTGATTTCAGAGGAATCATTTCCAGAAAAGACTGGGCTACACTCCAATCTTGGCTCCAATCGTGTATAATATCAAAGTAGATGCTATAAATTAGTGAATTCATAGAATTCTATCATAAAAAAAGATAACACTGCCTTCCCCACTAGCCCCTCAGCCTGCTTTCTCAGCCACCATGCACAGCCCATGCCAGGTGGGACTGGGCTTCTCGGACTTGCGATCCAGTTTCTGATCTAGAAATAAGTTAAAGCACTAATGTGCAAATACCTATTGTTCTTAAAATAAGTCTGTGTGTCTCAGTGTTGTTTGTTTGTTTGTTTGTTTGTCTGGTGTTCTTTTTGGTTTAAGTGCATTTGAGATTCAGCACAGAAATGAGGAAGCGAAACTTTTGAATTGGTTTGTCCTCCTTTTCTGAGAAAGATGGTTCTTTTTGTAAGGGCTTCTGAGAGGGAAATTGAATTTCTTTCTCGTAAGAGGTTCGGTTTTGCATGAACTAAACTAATAGTAGTAGTAACAGCAGCAGCAGTAGTATAATAGTAAATCCTGTATTAGAACCTCAAAAAAGGCTGGCAGTTGAAAAACCTATTACCTTGACTCTGGGAGCTTCTCAGCTCATTGTTCAACCTCAGGACTCTGCCCGTAGAACGCTGGGCCAGGGCTCCCCCTCATCCCTTGGCTTCCTTTTACACACCAACCTCAGTCATTTTGCAGACAATCTAGAAGAACCATGGATCTTTCACTTCAAACGCCAAATGCTCTTGGGGTTGTCATTTTTCTGGGTGATCTGCAGTCTCAATGCTAAAAACAACAACAATAAAGATACTTTTTCATTTACCCTTTTGTTGGTGACCTCAGAACCTGATCCCACAGTGGGGACCATTCAGTGTTCCCACCACAGCCTGCACTGGCCATCCTTTCTTGTCCCCAAGCTTGTCACTTACGGCCAAGGAGGGGAAATACAGACCAGAGTACCAAGCAGGAGAGAAGTATGAGCAGCCAGAGGAAAGTGGTGCCTGAAGAAGGCCTCTCCTTCACCTAATGCCCACATGGGGCTTTCCATCTGCTCACGTGTGACAGTGCCGTTCTTTGCTCTTTTTTATTTAAATCTCAGATACGTGTGTGTACACACACACACGCACACACACACAGTCGCACATTTCCTAAGGATATGGTTTGTTGAAGTCTCACAAGTTGCTCCTCCCATGTCTCCAGACCTAGAACAAGAGCAGAGATCAGCAGCACCACAGGTCACCACCTGGTGACTGCAGGGCCAGGGACATGTTATCCTGACTTCTAACAGCAGAGCTCAGTTTCCCTTGATTTTATACTTCGTATAAATGGAATCATACAGTTTGTACTGCTCTGTCCAGCTTCTTTGGCTCAAATTACATTTGCAAGATTCTCGTGTGTGTTGTCTCAGGCACTTTAGATCACCGTGTCCTCATTATATCCAGTGTTCCCTCCATGGTGGGAAGGCACCGCGATGTGTTCATGCAGCCCTCTGCTGATGGCCCGTGTGTGCCTCCTCCCACTCACTGGGGCGAGGGGCCGGTGCTTTCAAGGGTATTTTCAAGTTCAAACAGCTGCTGTTGTCTAAAGGTTTAAGAAATAAACCAAACCCAGCCGCATCAAATGCACGATTCTATCAGTACATGAGGGGGGATAAAAGCCACTTCTAGACACCCTGGATCACTGCCCATTTCCCCCTTGCTATGAGATAGGCAGTGTTGGCTGAGCTTTTGAACACCTTAAAATATAGATTGCTCATGGTACTGGGGAAACTGCTCAAATCCCCTCCCTTGATTTGATAAAAGAATTTACCAGGAAAGGAGGGAATGAGTGGGTAGAACAGGAAAGAAAGGAAGAGCAGATGACCTCATGCATAGGGAACATTCTTCAGAAAAACCTGCACACTTGGCTCTGCAGACATGCCTCCCACCTAAGAGGTTTTGAAAAACACATCGGACCACTCCGACTTGCCCTGCTGCCAGGAAAAGGGGAGTAGATCACTTATCCTCTCCTCGGAAAAGTCCCCTTGGATTCAAGGAGGTCGGAGACAGTGAGGGGTCAATGCTAGAAACCTCAGGAAGACGCCGCACCAATCAAGGAAGTCCAGTGCCTAGAAACTTCTGGCCAGAAATCAAATTTTCCCACCCAGATGAAATGCTAAAACCAACAAATCAGAGAGGCCTTTGACACTGGAAAATTCGAAAGTTTGGGTGTTTGTATTTTTTGGTTCATGTTATTAATAATGTGACCCGATATTATTGCTTCTGTCGAATACATGTTAACTACATGGCTTTATCTGATATTTGCAGGCTCCAGAACATTTTTCCATTTGTAAATTCATTCAGTGAACACAAAAGTTCTTGAAGCATTTGAATGAAGGAGGAGTTGATGTTCCCAGACTGACCTGGCCTCCAGCTGGAAAAGTGGTTGAGTTTCCAGACGCCACCCACTCCCCTCCCCACCAGGCAGCTGCCTTACCGGCTCAGATCCGCGGCCAGGCCCACCGTTCCAGGAGACCCGTGGCCCAGGAGAGTGTGCCGTCCTCATACAGGAGGCTGGCTCTCCTCTTGGGGGGTGGGGCGTCCTGTGGCACAGGCTTCCCCCAGGCCAGCAGCGACATCCATGTCTACCCGTGGCCTGGCTTTGTCCCGAGTCCAGACCGCGCTGGGCAGCTTCACCCTGAGGTCCGGTCTCACCCAGGTCGCTTGGGAATCCTTCGGCCACTGCCTGCCTTGCTACAACAACCAGTGTCCTCGTCGCAGTTTCTTCCTGCAGCCACGTAACACTGACTCTTGCTCTCCATCGACCCCAAGGCAGGTCTCAAATGAGCACTAGAGGGAAGAGTGTTTTCAGATTTTTTAAAAGTGTTTTTATTATGTTTTCTGATTTCCAAGCCAATACAGACACATGGGGAAAGGCGGTGCTGCTACAGAAGAATTGAAAAGCCTCTTTCCTTCTAGGCCTGATAAACTGAAGTTCCCCAAGTCAAAGCAGCACAAGGGGTACCAGCTGGATAGGATCTGAAGGGTCAAAACCACCCACTGGTAAGAAGAACCTAGGGAGACACTCAGTCTCATCCAAAACGCATTATCTGGAGGAAGTAACAGAAATCTCTCCTCCAATGTGATGTCAATACAGAAATCTTCCCAAAATACACAAGACTGATTCTCCTAACCAACAGAGCCTAGTTGATCATCCAGACATAATCCCTCTGGACTGTGCACAGGATTTAAACTTAATCAGAAGATTTTTGCAGTATTCATTGGGTGTTTTTCTTCTCATGTCCTCATGTCCCTTCCTCAGTCTGTCAGATGTGTTCTTGAAGAGAATCATTTTTACAGAAGGAATTTACCAAAGCAAAATAAGTCCATGTGCATTGCAATCTTTGACCTCTAAATAAAAAGCCTACTTTGAGACAATAGTATCAAATGGCAAAGATTTCAACGTGCCAGAGAAAGGCATTTTGACATTAAAAAATAGGCATTTAAAGGGTTTAAAAACCCAAAGGTGAATAGCATGGCATAAATTACCCATGAATAATAGATTAAAGGGAGAGCAGATGAAGAACCAGCCTATCCAAAAATGGGTGAGGTGGGAAGAAGGAGCACAAGGTTGTGGTCACAGCATCAGAAGAAAGAGGTTGGTGGCCTTGTGGGACAGAAAAGGACAGGGCTGAGAGTGACTGAAGCAGGGCCACCAAGCATGGAAGTCATACCGAGTGGACTTCCTGGTCAGGGAACCAGTGGCTGGTGGCCTTCCGCAGAACCCTCCCGGGCTCACACGAGAGACATCATTTGATGTCCACCACCCAGAAGAGGTCAAGTAAGGACCAGCCAAAAGGCAGCAGTGACCAATGGACAGACCCTCCACTCTATGCACCCCAATGCCAGAGAAGCTGGTGCTGAGAAAGGGGAGGAGAATTGGTTGTTGTCTGAGGGCCAGGCCCCCGCCTTCTATTCCAAGTTCACAGAGCCCCATGAAGGAAAGATGTGTAGCCATTCTTCTATGTTTTCGGGGCCACTTCTAACTGAACTAGTTCGAAGCTGAGGTAGGTAACTGGGTCTTCAGATGTCGAGGCAAAACCACAGATGACAGCACATGAGGAACATTTTGTGTTAACACAGGGTCAGACTCTTGTAAGCCAAACAGGATTTGACACAAAAATGAGATGCTGGCAAACTGGTTGAGAGGACCAAGGAGCAGGCACTGACCGAGGCCTCTGGGAGGGGCTCCTGGGGCACAGAGCAGATAGGCCTACTTGAGGCTGCCACCTCTGCCACATTCAGGAAGTTGGACAACCGGGGAAGATGGTGGGCACCTTAGTTACGATTCTGGGACCAGGAAACCACCAACCACAGTCGAGTGTTGTAGGAACAGCTCACCTTGACCAAGCGTTAGGGATCAGAAGAGGCCCTCAGGCTCCTGCTAGATGCTGCTGGGAAACTGGGGCCTCCCAACCCTGCACTTGACACTGACGCAGCCACTGCCTGGATGTCTGGATAGCAGGACTTCTGCTAACGCTGCTGCAGAAAACCAGAGGCCTTCCCACCATGCTCCCTGATAGAATCAGCAGACACTGCAAAGCAGGGCTTACCCCATTTTTGCCCTGAAATTGCAAGCATTTGTACCTAATGAACTGAGACAAAATTATGCACAGAATCCAGCTGCAAAGGAGTTTGGGGAAAGCCAGGGTAGCTTCCTGGTGTCTTTACCTTAAAAGGAGTGGAAAGCATGTTGAGCTCTGTCCAACAGGACCCAGTACTATTCAAGGCACAGCTCAGTGATTTCCCAACCAGGCCACGTGAGGCCCACCCGCTCCTGTCTCTCCCCTCTGGCTACAGGCTCTCCTGCCTCTCTCCCAGCAGTACCAGCAGCACAGTGGGCTCTGTGAAGAGAGGTGATGGGGTCAGGGAAAGCATCAGCCCGAGAAACGTCTTTGGTCATGGAGAACCCCAGACACACTGCACTGCTATGTAGAGTGGGGCTGGGACTCAACTCTCACTCACTGCGGGGTGGCCAGCAGGCCCGAGAACCAGGCTGAAACGAGTCTCTGTAACAGGCAAGTTTAGGACAGGGAGTCAATGTCAAAACAATTAACAGTAAACACCTGAACTGAAACAACTCAAAGGAAATAATTTAGCAGCAGAATGAAGTGGGAAGACCTTGGGGGTCCTCCTCAAAAGATATTTCAGGGAAATCAAGTGTCTCAGAAAATAGGACCAGTAGTGACAGCAGAGGATGTCACGTGCCCTGCGGGGTGACCTTGCTCTGAGAAATCATTAACCAGTAAGGCCCCAGTTCCAGCTGTAGGCTCTCCCTGCGTCCTGGCCCTGCAGAGAATAGGTACCATCGCTGCCATCTGCCTTAGAGGAGCTCAGTGAACACCATGGACGGTGGGGTCACAGTGCTTTGGCACACCTGCAGAACTGCTAAAATGACAATGTCATTACTGCTGTTTCAGTGTGAAGCTACTCGGGCTGACATCAGTGGTACTCACTGGCATATTCCCCATTTCAATGAGCCAGCTTATGTTTGATGTCTGCTCAATACATGAAGTGACCGTGAAGGAACATCTGATATCAAATATTAAGCTTCTTCTAGTGCAGAGAAAATACGTCACAGAGCACTGCCGATACACTTAAATCCAGGCTCTGTCTCTGCAGTGAGCATGTGCTGTTTACGGTGGGTGGGAGTTCCGTGCTTGTGCACTGGGCCCGTGACAGGAGCGAGATGTGAGGTGTGGCACCTGTGTTAGCAGAGTCCCCCCACCTCCCCCCCCCCGTTAGCATCTTCTCCTTGCACACACAGAGTCATCATCACCCTTAGCTTCTCACGAGTCTCGGATCACTTCACAAGCATTGTCTCTCTACTGCGACCAAGTCCTCACGAGGGCTAGATTAACAGGGCATGCTTCCTATCCTGGAGACACTGCCAGTCCAGTGGGGAACACAGACTTCCAAAGAAAAAAAACTAAGCACAGGCTCTCTGCTGAATTCAGAGAAGGCTTCACAGAGATGGTTATGTTTTGGCTAGAACTTGGAAGGTCAGAAGTAAAGACCAGAAGACGCAGGAAAGAAGGTCATACTCCATGGGGAATGTATCAGTCAGGCTGTTCAACATGCTGCTGCTGTAAGCAGCAGCCCCAGATCTCAGGGGGGCATGCCATCAGAGGTTAGTTCTCAATCCTGTGTCAAACCCATAGAGGAGTGGCTGGGGGCTGCACCTAGTGTACTCGTTCCAGGACCCGTGTCAGTGCCAGAGAGACAGTTCTGGAAGGTCTTAAGCAGGCCATTAAACCATCCCCTGCACTGACCTACATCACCTCTGCCCATAGCTTATCAGCCAGCTCTTCACATAGCTCCATCCAACAACAAGGGCCAGGAAGGTAAGGCTTCCAGGAGCCTGGCATACTGAACAGCAGGGATATTTGGTACATGGCACTGGTTCCACCAGAGCCCAGATGAGATGCACACATGCATTTGGAGAACAGGGTACAGGCCAGAAATGAAGGGTCGATGCATACAGGGGTCTACGGAGCGGGGTGGTATTGTAATAGTGTCCCCGAAACAGACCCTGATTTGTGCAGAGGCGACAGATCAGGCTGGTCTGTCAGGATGGATCATGTAGGGAGTGGGGGAACACGAGTGAGCAAAAGGAGAATTTGAACCATGGAGGCGGCCATAAGAAGTGTGCCACTGGCAGGCCTCCAGGTTTGCCTCAATGGAGGCAGTGGGGCTGGGCGTCTCTGTTTCCCCAAGCACATTGGGTGGGGCAGCCATCGGGAAGGGGTGACTCTGGGAGAAGCAGCTCCTCCTGACTGGGGCAGTTCCAGGGGAGGACTCAGCTAGATGTCTGCATCTATATGGGGAAACCATGGTACATCATGGCAGAGAAGAGTCAGGGACCTTGACAGGCCAGGCTGGAGGTCCTCCAGCCGTAATTCTCACATAGTTCTAGAACCACAGGGGCCGAAAATTCCAGAAGTGCCAACAAATGACACCTTTACTCTGGGTATTGACAAGCATCTGGGCTTTCAAATAAAGGCATATGGTACAAGGGTTTAATAACACACAGTGACAGTTATAACTTAGCAATAGAAAAAGCGGCAGTATGTGTAATAATATATCATATATTTGGGGTGCCAAAACAATGTATACACATTTTAAGAAATGTTATCTTAAAATGCGTATAATTTTTTTGGCACCCTCTCTATATTTCGGAATGTATGCAGAAAAACCAAAAAGGTCTAGATCTCTGCCCCAATTATGGTTCAAAGGAGCAGTCCTAGCATATAACATTCATCTCCTCCGTAAGACAAAACTATTGTCCATAATACTCACGAATTGAAATAAATATAGTTCATATATGAACCAAAATTTGAACTTACCAAACAAAAATATTGTCTTAGGTCATTGTTTGGAATTTTAAACACAAATGCAAACACCGACTGGTCCCTTTGAGGGCCTCAGTGCTATTTCTTCATCTTTTCCTTCACTGAGCCTTCTAGTGCATTTCAGATTTGCTGTTTGGACTCAGGAACAGGCCGCACCTCTGGTCTGGGCACACCAGCTGTGCCTGGAACAAGCTGAAGTGATCAGAACAATTGAGAATGTGCTCTCACAGCAGCGAGCCTATAGCTGAATCTGAATGCCCAAGACGCTGAGCCCCAGGGGTTCCTGGAATCAGCTCAGGGCCTACTAGAGGGTGGGTAATGACCACGCCAATTGGCAGCAGCTGACATACTCACCATCAAAGCTCTGAGAATTGTATTGGTGGTTGAGGGTTTGTACCAACAAAGATTTTGGGGAGGAAGGGTACACCATTCCTGGCACTGTTTAGAATTCCTAGTACCTGGTGACAAAAAAAAAAAAAAGATACTAATTTAAATCACTTTTATAACTGTTTTTAAATTTTCTGCCATCAGTGACCTCCATGTAATCTGCACCAGGGCAGCACATCTCCCAGACTGTCTTTGGTACACCACTCACATGACACTTCTCCTCACAGCAGCCACCATGGCCTGGCTCTTTCAGCAAATTTACAATATTTTTTTGCCCTAAACTTTTGCTAAACTCTGGCCTAACACCTCCAAACTAGAGCAGTGTGTATCAGGAACGAAAGCTGAAATGATTCAGATTCATGACCGTTGTGAGCCAGAAAACATCCTTCCCAGTGTTTAGGGGTTGTATATGTTTGTGTCAGTGTGAATGTGTTGTTTGAGAGAGTGTGAGTGTCAGTACGGGTGTGTGAAAGTGTGGGTGTGAGTGCAAATGTGGGTATGAGTGTGTATATGACAACTCAAATGTGGGTGTGTGTAGGGGTGTGAGTAAGTGTAGTATGGTTGTGGAAGTGTATATGAGTGTATACGTGAGTGAGTGTGGTGTGAGTGTGTGTGTGGGTGAGTGTGCATTAGCCATCAATGGGAACAAAGGTGGTGAGGACAGGACTGTGAAAAGGAGGTGCTGTTGGAAACTTGCATTTGGTGAGCAGTCATTCCACTTCTCTAGGCCCTGCATCCTCTTCTACTAAACAGGGACCAGAACACTCTGGAAGCAAGGAGGTGTACGAGTGAAATGAGGTGATCATCAGGAAGGCCGTCAGCACATTGTCCAGTACGCATGCAGTAAGAGCTGGCCCTATAATACCAAAACTACAAGCATCTCTGTACTTCTATTAGGAACAAAACCATGGAAGCCCAGAGACCACTTCCTGGGGAACCCTCCTGCATTGTCCCATCTCCAAAGACTTTCCTGAGAATGCCCTTGATGCACGCTTGTCATTGTGTCCCTACATGGACCACATCCTACACAGGCATGGTGAGGAGATTCATGATGATAGGTGGTTTACACAAAAAGAGCAGGCTTCTCTGACATTGGAGAGCAAAGGATTAGACAAGTGCACAATTTAACCACAACATCAGTCCATGAATCAGGTCATTACGTTTCTATGGAATTTCTACATCTGAATTAGGAAACTAACCTGTTATGATAGCAGCAATGTAAAACCTGTTATGAAGGCAGCAATGTAAAAAAATTACTGACATTTTTTTGAACATTTTCTACATGCCGAAGGCAGAGCAGGGAAGGGCAGCAGGCCACAGGATTTGTCTTGTCCTGCGGTTCTCTACATATGGTCTTGACCAGCACTACCTGCATGTCCCTGGAAACTGACTAGAAACTCAGGGCCCCTCTCACTCAGCACTCTGGATGGGGGCTTTCACAAGACCCCTCTACCCCCATGTTCACCAAAGTTTGAGAAGCCTGGTGTAGTAGACACAGAAAGGAAAATGTGCTGGGTGCTTGACCAGAGCTCCCTCCTGGACAGGTCACAGGAGGAACCAAGCCCTATACCAATCTTCCCAGCCCAGGGCTCCAGAGTTGGGAAGAGAAGTCCCCATAACTTCTGGCTTTGAAAACTAGCAGAGATTGCAGCTGAGAAGGAGGGCTGCTGGAGTCCCAAACATTGTTCTTAAAGGGCCCACCCATGAATTTACTGGCTGACAGACTCACTTGCTCTGAGCTCCCATGCTGGGGCAGCAGCTCAAAAAGTGCCAGGGACATACAGGGAGGAACTGAATTGTCTGGCTCCAAGGCAAGGGCTGGAAGGGCAGCTGGGTCCCCTCAGGAGCCATTGTTTCTTTGTTGAGCCCTCCCACCACCAAGCCTACACACATAGATGGGCCCCAAGTCTGAGTCTCCAAACTACCTAACAACATTCACCCCCATCCTGGCGATTCCTTGAGACCCAACCCCACCCAACTGGCTGGCCCACACAAATCACTTCTAAGGGCTTTTCCATAAAAACAGCCTGTCTTGGTTTGTGCTTCAGACTTTCCAAAAATCATTCAAAGATTCACAAATCCCAAATAAGAAGCATCTGGCCTGTGTGCCCAGTACCTCTTGCTAAATAACCCCAAGCCTGGCACTAGCAGCAGCTGGCCTCAGTTCTCAGCTCAGCCTCTCCCAGTCACCTCCAAGCCCAGCCCAAGAAACAACCATCTGCAAATCACTTTGTAGCTTACACCATATGGTCCGGGGCAGGGCACAGGCAGTGACTGACCTTTACCTGAAGCAGAGCCCCTCCCAAGAAGCCCCAGAAAGAGCACATCTGGTGGCCACTTTCAGGCCATACCAGAGAACCACACAACCACCTCCACAAATGACACACCCAAAAGGTAGATTCAGCAGACACCAGGGCCCCACTAAAGTCAATCTTGCTCCCTGCGGTCAGCCTCTGCACAACAGTTCCTCTGGTGTAGTCATGGCCATTCCTCATAGCCAATCAGCCTGAGGGTCAATCCCTCTCATTAATGTGCCAACAGCAATCAAGGCTCAAATACAACAGGAAGACACACACAACCCTCACAAGAGACACCCCTGGAGCACCTGGGAAAGGTGACCAGGAAGACTGTGCTACTGGGCCCCACAGGGCACCTACTACATAAGTTCACTCTACCAAGACTGGAAGACATAACAGCTCTACCTAATACATAGAAACAAATGGAGACAGGCAGCCAAAATAGGAAGCCAAAAAATATGCCCCCCAAAAAAGAATAAAACTCCAGAAAAATAACTAAACTAAATGGAGACAAGCAATCTACCAGATGCAGGGTTTAAAACACTGCTTATAAGAACGCTCCATGATCTCAGTGAGAACTTCAACAAAGAGATAGGAAACATAAAAATGAAGAGAGAAAACAAAAAAGTACCAGTCAGAAATGAAGAATACGATAACTGAAATAAAGAATATATTAGAGTGACATCAGACACATGATAGTATGAGAGATGCTCCTTGAAATTTTCCCTGAAAGTTACAACAAATTGAACAGCTATAATTCAACAAAGGATTCCCTACGCAGCACACAAACATGACTGAGAGATCTACACATTGAAATATCTGAATGTGAGTGAATCAGGGTGAACAGAGAAGTGGGAAGGGGGAAAGTACAGAGATAGTGGCTACAGGACATAGCCCAGAGCTGATTGTGGTCCCTGGGGAGGGGAGGATTGAAATTACAGGTGCACTTTCTGTGGCCCCAGCAATCCTGCCCAAGGGATCAGCATAGAATATGGCTGAACTCAGTGACTGGGGCAGAGAACTCTGCACAAAGACTGAATACAGAAGTGTGACAATGAGGCTCAAACAGCCCTCCCTGCCAGGAAGAAAAACAAAGCCATGGAGCCTGGCCACCTGCCCCCACTCTCCTAGAGCTCACCTCCCCCACACCTTCCCAATGTTAGCAGTGAGCCCCAGGAAAAAAAGGTAGCAGTGTCTAATTAAAGAGCAGAAAATGTGCAGCCCTGAGTACTGGACAGACATTTCCTGAGTGGTAGACACATGGTCGCACCTAATCCCAGTTACGGGGTAGGAGCTATAAGGGTGAGACAGCTGTGGTCTGGCAGTCACCATTGCTCCGAGGAAAGCAGATCCACAAAAATGCCTGTCTCCTCTCCTCTGTCCCAACCTTTCTCAGCTGATTGCCATGGGTGTACCCAGACTGCTGAGGCACAGAGCTTTGCATCTGTCTGCAGAGACAGCACTGGGATTTCAGAGGCTCAGAATCCCATCGCCCACCACACCCTCCATGGGAGTGGTACCCAGAGACTGAGGTGACCTGATCGCAAAGAAGAAGCCCACCTCTCCTGGATATCTCCCACAATGTGAGAAGAAATGAACAATGCAAGAGAAAATAATGCTCCAACGCCACCTACTGGAAAGCAAAAAGGACCTTTTCATATCAACCTGCTGCAGAATTCACTCCTGAGACGCCCAGCAAAGAAATAATCCAGTAATTTCCATGAATAACCAAAGTAACAAGGCAGCTCAAAAAGAAAATGAAAATTTTCCAGAAAATAAACTTAAAGACATGGAAATATGTGACTTGAATGACAGGGAATTCAAGATTGTAGTCTGAAAAAACTCAATGAGATACAAGAAAACAGGCAGTTTAATGAACTCAGAAATAAAATCAATGATAAAATTAATATTGTACTAAAGAGACTGAAATTTTTAGAAAAAATCCAATAGAAATTCTGGATCTGAAGAACTCAACAAAAGAGATGAAGAATGAAATACCCAGCTTAGGAAACAGAGCTGATCAGATGAGGAAAAATTAGTGATAATGAATATAGAAATCTGGAAATGACACAGATGCAAGAAGAGAGAGACTTGAGAGTTAAATGAAAGAACTCTGCAAGAACTTTCTGACTCCATCAGAAAGAGCAATATAAAAATAATGGGTATACCAGAAGGAGAAGAGAGAGAAAAGGGCACAGATAGTCTGTTCAAACAAATAGTCAACAAGAACTTCCAAAACATATGGAAAGAACTGGATCCTCAAATCCAAGAAGCAAACAGCACCTAATTACCTTAATACCAACAGGCCTTCTCCAACGCACATTTTATCGAAGCTGTCAAAAATTAATGACAAAGATCCGACAAGAGGACATAACCCTAGTAAACATCTATGCACCCAACATAGGAGCACCTAAATATATAAAACAGGTACTGACTGACATAAAGACAGAGATCAACAGTAACACTATCATAGTAGGGGACTTCAACACACCTCTGACAACAAGGGACAAGTCTTCCAGACAGAAAATCAATATGGAAACAACAGCCTTAAAAGATACATTGGACCACTTGGATTTAATCGATATTTTCAGAGCATTTCACCCCAATGCTGCAAAACACACATTCTTCTCAAGCGCACATGGAACATTTTCCAATATAGACCTTATGTTAGGCCACAAAACAAGTTTTGATAAATTTAAGAAAATTGAAATCCTACCAATTGTCTTCTCTGACCACAGTGCTATGAAATTAGAAATGAACTACAGGGAAAAAAACTGGAAGACACACCAATTCATGGAGGCTGAATAACATGTTACTAAATAATGAATGAGTCAAGCAGGAGATCAAGGAAGAAATCAAAAGATATCTCGAGACAAAAGAAAATGAAACCACGACGAGCCAAAATCTATGGGATGCAGCGAAAGCAGTCCTAAGAGGGAAGTTCATAGCACTGCAGGCCTACCTAAAGAAACAAGAAACATCACCAATCAACAGTTTATCTTCTCACTTAAGGGATCTGGAAAAAGAACAGCAAAATAAGCCCAAAGGGAGCACAAGAAAAGAGATAATAAAGATCAGAGCAGAAATAAATGAAATAGAAACCAGAAAAACAACACAAAAGATCAATGAATCCAAGAGTTGGCTCTTAGAGAAGATAAACAAAATTGACAAACCTTTAGCCAGACTCATTAAAAAAACAGAGAGAGAGGATCCAAATTAATAAAATCAGAAATGAAAGAGGAGAAGTGACAACAGACACCGCAGAAATACAAAAAATTTTAAGAAATTACTATGAGCAACTATATGCCAACAAATTTGACAATCTGGAAGAAATGGACAATTTTCTAGAGGCGTACAACCTTCCAAGGCTAACTCAAGAAGAAACAGAAAACCTGAACAGACTGATTAACACCAGGGAAATTAATCAGTAATCAACAATCTCCCAACAAACAAAAGCCCTGGACCAGATGGCTTTACAGGTGAATTTTACAAAACATTCAAAAAAACAATTATCACCTATTCTCCTCATGCTCTTCCAAAAAATCCAGAAGGAGGAACGACTCCCAAACACTTTTTACGAAGCCACTATCACCCTGATCCCAAAATCAGACAAAGACACCACAAAAAGAGAAAACTATAGGCCGATATCTCTAATGAACATAGATGCAAAAATCCTCAACAAAATATTAGCGAACAGAATTCAGCAATACATTAAAAAGATCATACACCATGATCAAGTGGGATTCATCCCTGGTATGCAAGGGTGGTTCAACATCTGCAAATCAATTAATGTGATACACCACATTAACAAAATGAAAAATACATTCACATGATCATATCAATAGATGCAGAAAAAGCATTTGATAAAATCTAGCAGCCATTTATGATAAAAACCCTTAAGAAAATGGGAATAGAAGGATCATATCTCAACATAATAAAGGCCATATATGATAAACTCACAGCTAACGTCATACTCAATGGGGAAAAGCTAAAACCATTCCCCCTAAGATCAGGAACAAGGCAAGGTTGCCCACTTTCTCCACTTCTATTCAACATAGTGCTGGAAGTTCTAGCCACAGCAGTCAGACAAGAAAAAGAAATAAAAGGCATCCAAATTGGTAAGGAGGAAGTAAAATTGTCATTATATGCAGATAACATGATACTATATATACAGAACCCTAAAGACTCCACCAATAAACTACTAGAGAGGATAGATTAATTTAGTAAAGTAGCAGGATACAAAATTAATATTCGGAAATCAGTTGCATTTGTATATACCAATAATAAAACATCAGAAGGAGAAATTAAAAAAGCAATCCCATTTACAATTGCTCCAAAGACTATAAAATACCTGGGAATAAATTTAACCAAAGAAGTAAAAGATCTGTACTCAGAAAATTAGAAGACACTGAAGAAAGAAATGAAAGAAGACATAAATAGATGGAAAAACATTCCATGTTCATGGATAGGAAGAATTAATATAGTTTAAATGTCCATACTGCCTAAGGCAATATACATATTCAACGCAATTCCTATCAAACTACCAAAGACGTTTTTCACAGAAATAGAACATATAATCCTAAAATTTATATGGACCCATAAAAGACCCCGGATAGCCTCAGCAATCTTGAGAAATAAGAACAAAGTGGGAGGTATAATGATACCTGACATCAAATTATACTACAAGGCTACAGTAATCAAAACAGCATGGTACTGGCATAAAAACAGATACATAGATCAATGGAACAGAATAGAGAGTCCAGAAATAAATCCATGCTTATATGGCCATTTAATCTATGACAATGAAAGCAAGAATGTACAATGGGGTAAAGACAGTCTACTCAATAAATGGTGCTGGGAAACCTGGACAGACACATGCAAAAAAAATGAAGCTGGACCACTCCCTTACACCATATACAAAAATAAATTCAAAATGGCTTAAAGACTTAAATGTAAGATCTGAAACCATAAAATACCTAGAAGAAAATATAGGAAGAAACTTCACAGACATTACCCGGAGTAAGATTTTTACTGATATATCCCCTCGCGCGAGGGAAGTAAGAGAAAAAATAAACATGTGTCATTACATCAAACTAAAAAGTTTTTTCACAGTGAAGGAAACCATCAATAAAACAAAAAGGGATCCTGCTGAATGGGAAGATATTTGCCAATGATATATCTGACAAGGGGTTCATATCACAAATTTATAAAAAAAAACTCACTCAACTCAACTCCAAAAGAACAAACAACCCAATTGAAAAATTGGCAGAGGACATGAAGAGACATGTTTCCAAAAAGGACATACAGATGGCCAACAGACATATGAAGAAATGCTCAATCTCACTAACCATCAGAGAAATGCAAATAAAAACCACAATGAGTGAGATACCACCTCTCCCCAGTCAAAATGGCTATTATCAATAAATCAACAAACAACAAGTGCTGGCGTGGATGTGGAGAAAAGGGAACGCTTGTCCACTGTTGGTGGGATTGCAGATTGGTGCAGCCACTATGGAAAACAGTGTGGAGGTATCTCAAAAATCTGAAAATGGAACTACCTTATGATCCAGCATTTCCACTCCTAGGTATCTATCCAGAGAAATCCGAAACTCCAATTCAAAAATCTTTACGCACTCCTATGTTTATTGCAGCACTGTACACAATAGCCAAGACATCAACCGAAATGCCCATCGGTAGATGACTGGATTAAGAAACTGTAGTACATTTATACAATGGAGTATTACGCAGCCATATAGAAGGAAGAAATCTTACCATTTGCAACAACATGGATGGACCTGGAGAACATTATGTTAAGTGAAATAAGTCAGACAGAGAAAGACATATACCATATGATCTCACTTATATGCGGAATCTAAAGAAAAGAATAAGTGAATGAACTAATCAGAAACAGTTTAGGAGACATAGAGGAAAAACTGAGAGTTGCTAGATGGGTGCGGGTGGGGGGGGGAATAAAGGGGAAGGTGAGGGGATTAGAAAACAGTCAGTAACCACAAGATGGCCAAAGGGTTTTGAAAATTAATTTGGGGAATGTAATCAATAATGTTGTAAAGATTTTGTAGGGTATCCGATGGACACGTGTCCCATTTGGGAGACCACCTCAGGGATGATGTAGATGCCTGATCACTGCACTGTACACCTGAAGCTGAACAATAATGAATGCCAACTATAATTTTACATATACATATCCGTATGTATATATATATATATATATATATGTATGTATATACTTACAAGAATTGGAGTACAGCATTAGGAATAGAGACAGTGGAAATGTAATGGCTGTGTGCGATGTCAGAGGGATAGTGGATGGGGGAGAGGGGTTCACACAGTGTAAGGGATATAAATGATAAACGTCTAAGTATTACTTTGTCTTGTGCACCTGAAACTAATTAAATAAATAAATAAATAAATAAATAAATAAATAAATAAATAAATAAATAAAAATTAATGACAAAGAAAGAATTCTCAAGGCATCCAGGGAAAAAAAGATGGTAACCTACAAAGGAAAGCCCATTATATTATCATCAGACTTTTCAGCAGAAACTCTACAAGCCAGGAAGGAGTAGAATCAAATATTCAAACTATTGAAAGAGAAAATTACCAGCCAAGAATAAATACATCTTGCAAAGTTATTCTTTATATATGAAGGAGGAATAAAGACCTTTCCAGATATACAGAAGCTGAGGGAATTTTGCACCACAAGGCCTACATTACAGAAAATATTGAAGGAAGCTATTCAACCTGAAACAAAAAGACAACAGGATACAAAACCATGAGCAAGATTAGTAACAGACAGAAGCAGGAAATGGCAATCCTTACACAAATAGGGCACCATACACTTAAACATAACATAAAGGGTAAAATATATATATATATATATATATATATATATATATATATATATATACATATATATATATATATATATATATTAAAAAAGAAAAAGAGAAGAAGAAGACAAATTGCTGCTGCAACTCAGAAATCAACTCACAACATAAATAGGGATAACTTATGACCAAAAAAAAAACATAGAAGGGGAGAGAGTAATGGTCTGAATTTACAAAAGGGAATGGAGATACGAAGCATGCTAAAGAAAAAGGACCACTGTATATACGAAAATTTCTTTTACATAAAATTAATGGTAACTATTCAAAAAAGTCTGGAACTAAGACACACAACATAAAATAGAGGAGCCAGAGGGGAAAATCACAGAATAACAGCAAACAAAAATAACAGACAGAAACAAAAAGGCAAAGAAAAAATGGAGACAGCAAGCTACCAGAAAACAAAAGATAAAAATGGCTACAGGAAAGCCATTTTATTATTAGATATTATTATATCTAATAATTAATTTTTATTATTATTAAAAATTATTTTTTAAAAGATATCATTATATCAATAATCACCCTAAATGTAACTCCTTCAGGATAAAAAAGGTAACAAGAGACAAAGATGGACATTTCATAATGATGAAGTGGACAATACAGCAAGAAGACATAACACTTATCAATATATACGCTCCAAGTCAGGGAGCACCAAAATATATAACGCACCTACTAAGAGAACTAAAGGGAAAAACTGACAAAAACACAATTATAGTAGGGGACTCAAAAACACTATTGACAGCTATGAATAGGTTATCCAAACAGAAAATCAGTAAGGAAATATCAGCATTAAATAACACATTAGACCAAATAGAGATAATCAACATTTACCGAGAATTTCATCCTAGAACACCGGACCATACATTCTTTTCTAGTGTACATGGAACATTCTCAATGATCGACCATGTGTTGGGACAAAAAAAACAACCTCAGCAAATTTAAGAAGATTGAAATCATACCAAGCATATTCTCAGACCACAAGACTTTGAACTAGGAGATCAACTGCAAAAAAAAAGTAGGAAAAGCCACAAATACGTGGAGATTAAACAACATGCCACTAAAGAATGAATGGGTCAAAGAACAAATAAAAGGAGAGATCCAAAGATACATAGAAACAAATGAGAATGAAAATACATCATGTCAAAATTATTGGGATGCAGCAAAAGCAGTTTTAAGGGGGATACTTATATCATTACAGGTCTATCTCCTGTAATGAAAGAAGAAAAATCCCAAATAAACAAACTAATATTAAATCTTAAAGAACTAGAAAAAGAAGAACAAATGAATCTCAAAGTCAGCAGAAGGAAGGAAATAAAAATTAGAGCATAACTAAATGTAATAGAGAACAAAAAGACAATAGAAAAAATTAATGCAACAAAGAGCTGGTTCTTTGAAAAGCTTAATAAAATAGACAAACCACTGCCTAGACTCACTAAGAAAAAAAGAGAAAGACACAAACAAAATTAGAAATGAAAGAGGAGAAGTTACCACGGGAACCACAGAAATACAAAGGATCTTGCAAGAATAGTATGAAGGTCTATATGTTACCAAATTCAATAACCTAGAAGAAATAGACAAGTTCTTAGAAACATATAGCCTTCCAAGGCTGAACCATGAAGAACTGGAAAATCTAAATAGATCAATCATCAGTAAGGGAATTGAAACAATCATCTAAAACCTCCCCAAAGGCAAAAGTGTAGGACCAGATGGATTCACTAGTGAATTCTACCAAACATTCAAAGATGATTTAATACCTGTCCTCCTCAAATTCTTCCAAAAAAATTGAAGAAGAGACAGTACTCCCTAACTCATTTTATGAGGTCAACATTACTCTGATACCAAAGCCTGGTAAGGACAACACAAAAAAAGAAAACTACAGACCAATATGTCTGATGACTACAGATGCAAAAATCCTCAACAAAATATTAGCAAATCAAATACAACAATACATTAAAAGGATTATACATCAGGATCAAGTGGAGTTCATTGCAGAGAGGCAAAGATTGTTCAACATATGCAAATTGACAAGAAGAAGGAGAAGTAGGAGAAGAAGAAGAGGAGGTGGAGGAGGAGGAGGAGAAGAAGGGGAAGAACAAGAAGAAGACCAAAATATGAATAATAAAATGGCAAAAACTACATACCTATAAATAATTACTTTAAATGTAAGTGAATTAAATGCTCCAATCAAAGACCTAAGGTGGCTGAATGAATAAGAAAACTAGACCCATGTATATGTTGCCTACAAGAGACACACTTCAGATCAAGAGACACATGCAGCCTGAAAATCAAGAGAAGGAAAAGGGTATATCGTGCAAATGGAAATGAAAAAAAAAAGATAGCAATATTTATATCAGATAAAATACACTTTAAAACAAAGTTTATAACAAAAGACAAAAGAGAACCCCACAATTGCAATTTTGAGTATTTATCCAAAGAAATCCAAAACACTAATTTGAAAAGATGTATGCACCCCTGTGTTCATTGTAACATTATTTACAATAGCCAAGATATGGAAGCAACCTAAGAGTCCATCAATAGATGAATGGATAAAGAAGGGTGGTGCATACATATGATAGAATATTACTCAGCCATAAAAAAGAGTGAAATCTTGCCATTTGTAACAACATGGATGGACCTAGAGGGTATTATGCTAAGTGAAATATGTCAGACAGAGAAAGACAAAAACCACATGATTTCACTTATATGTGAAATCTAGAAAACAAAATAAATAAACAAACAAAACAGAAACAAACTCATAGATACAGAGAACAAACTGATGGTTGCCAGATGGGAGTAGGGCGGGGGGATGGGTAAAAAAAATGGGGAAGGGATTAAGATGTACAAATTGCTAGGTATAAAACCAGTCATGGGGATATAAATAAAGTACAGTATAGGAAATATAGTCAATAATATTGTAATAACTACGTATGGTGTCAGATAGGCAGTAGACTTATCAAGGTGATCACTTTGTAAGTTACATAAATGTCTAATCACTATGTTGTACACCTGAAACTTATATAATATTGTATGTCAACTGTAACTGAAAAATGAAAAAGTACTTTTTAAAAATTTTTAAAGAAGAGGCTGTGCTCAAGGCAGACTGGGCCTCAGTTCCCCCTCCTACCCATAACCCCCAAGTCACAGTGGAAGCATATGCAGCACACACCTTTCAATCATACAGAAAGGCAGGAAGTCTGCGTCACCTTGTGGGCCCACGACTTGTGGGCCATTGCTCCAGCTCTGCTTCCCTTGCTCCACATGAGTATGTTGTTCTGGGTCTCCTCCAGCATGCCCTGCATGTCTAACATTCCCTAACACCCCAGCAAGCCAGCCCACCAGGACGGACAACGTAAATGAAGAGGGCTCCACTCGGCTTGCCTGAAAGACTTGAGGATTGCACCCGGCGTGCTGCATTAGCACAGACACTGCAAAGAAGGGTGCATCACCCATCACTGACATACATGAAGACATTTACATGGATGTTGCCAGCTTTGTCACTGGCAAGAACAGGATACCTCATTTTACAGCTTAACAGTATTCTAGTCTAATTAGAAAGAATTCCTAATTTAATTTCACTTCTCTTTACTAATGCCTTCAAGAGCTAGAAGACAATAGAAAATTCTGGATGTATGAGTATCATAGAAAATGTACACTTGAAACCTATGTAATTTTGCTAACCATTGTCACCCCAATAAATTTAATTTAAAAAAAGAAAAGTCTGAATAATTCTGTCGTGACATTAGCTGCACCTGAAAATAAACCCTAGGGACCCTGAGTTCAGTAGGAATGAGATTTTCCCAAAATTGTACCTTCAAGCAAATGTGGACCTGGGCAGACATCTGTGGGAAAACACTGAGTGGGGTTCCTTTCGTTGTGGGATATGGAACCCCCAAATCTCATTACTTATTATGCTCCACCTTATAAGTAATTCATAGTCCAGGCCAATCCACAGTTGCCAAAGACATAATGCCTAAAACCTGCTTAATGACAACTATCTCCTTGACACAATCTCATTTTGTCTTCTCTGCCTAGCAATGGTTACAAGATTATCGGCTATAAAGTTAATACCCCAGAGAGAAGAAAGTCCCTTTGCTTTCCCCTGGTTAAGACCTTCTTCACCGTGACAACTCTCCTGGATAGTTGCCAGGGCCCTTCGGGTAGGGGCCCTGTGCTCCTCAACTCCCAGGGACCCTCAACCTAATGCATCAGCACCACCAGCACCACCAGCAGCAGCACCTGAAAACTTGCTAGAAGTGAAAATTACAGGGCCCTTCCCAGACCTACTGAAATGGAGATTCTAGGGTTGAGCCCAGGAATCTGTGCTTTAATAAGTTTTCTGGTGATTCTTATGACGGTTAAGGTTTGACAGACACTGACCTACAGGATTGCACTTCTTTTGCCAGAAGTATTCTTATCTCCAAGATCCTACAGGAGTCCATGTTTTTCTAAGCCTAGAACAAACTGTTTATAGACCCATCAGAAACTAAATCATCGGGGGAAGTAGTCTTAATATTTGTTTAACTCATATGTCCTTAAAGCTATTCTCTGCGGTTATCAAAACAGTGTATCAAGCACAGTGTTATGGGCTGAATTGTGTCTCCCCCCAAAATTTGTAAGTCAAAGCCTTAACCTCTAGCACTTCAGAATATAAAGGTATTTGGAGATAGAATATTTAAAGAGGTAATTAAATAAAAATAAGGTCATTAAGTTGGGCCCTAATCCAATATGACTGGTGTCTTTATAAGAAGAGGAAATTTGGACACACAGATATGCATATGAAGACAGAGGGAAAAGACTGCCATCTACAAGCCAAAGAGAGAGGCCTGGAACAGATTTTCTCTCAGATCCTCAAAAGGAACCAACCCTGCCAACACCTCGATCTTGGACTTCCAACCTCCAGAACTGTGAGAGAATATATTTCTGTTGTTTAAGCTCTTAGCCAGTGGTTTTTTGTCACAGTAGTGCTAGCAAACTACTATACAGAGCAAACATCTGCATGCTGAAAAACAATGAACTCCCATGTCCAAAATCTTCTAGTGAGAGGTAGCTTCTGAGTTCAATAATATTTAAAGAAAAGAGGGAGCATGCTACTAACCACTTCATAAGAGAAGAACATCTGCTCATTGTAATGAGACAGCAGACCCCAAGGCCACAGCACAGAACCACTTATTACCCAACCCACGAGCAAAGTAAACCACTCTATTACAACTTTCACATAATTGCACCCATTTTTGACAATGAGGTCAACTTTATAATTAAATAAATTAAGAAGGCAAGGCCACTGGATCAGATAGCTTGTCCTTAGATTCATGGCTATATTTGGCACAGACATTAAGGAGTGATAAAGATGGTTCCAGAGCATTTAATCTGAATTTTTTTGTCAGGAGCCATGTCTACCAATTCACTCTGAAATCCAAGGCACCAGTTAGACCTTGTTTGTCCCCTGCTGCAGTTTCATGAGGCTGTTAGGATGAGAGCTGCTGGGGCCGGAGGGAAGGAGGTTGGCAGAGTGTAGCTGACTTCCATTTAAGCTTAGGTGTCCACCCAAGGATTTCATTTCGTTGAAACCAGCCCATGCTGGTATTGTTGACTGGGGAGGGGAACGCACTTTCCCCACCTCACCCACACAGGCCACACCAAGGTGTCTGAAAAGCAATATGACATTGTTATCAAGAAATTTATCCGATGACCATTTGATACAAGGAGGTATCAACTCATTATGTTACCCTGAGCTGCCTACCAATTCGTAGAGCACATAAGACCAGGGATATCAGAGGCTCCCAGCTTCTACAACAAAAAGCTGACTTTCAGAAAAATAATTTATATCAAATTACATAACTGACGTCTAATCTGCAAACATATTTGAACTTGGCAAAAATCAGAGCTGGCTGGCACTGAGCCCAGTGCATCTCCATGTGGATTGGAGTCCTGAGTACATTTCCAGATGGCAGCCCGCAGGTCACAGGTGTTATCTACGCACTTGTCCGGGTGGCTTCTCAGTGCACAATTCTGGCCCTACACAGAGAATACCATGAACTGATCAAGTGGTTTGACAAATAAAGAGCAAAAAGAGACATTCACTCTGGGTTAGGCATTAACTTTGAGATGAAGGATACCATGCATGGAGTGGCGGTTGGATGCTAGGTCAGCAGGTCTGCTTGCCTCCGCACTGGAGGTGGGATAGCCCTGAGCAAAGTTCTCTCCAATGAGTACTTACTCAAAAGATGTCAGGCAAAGCCAAGAAAAAAAAAATCCACTGGCTCAATCTTCACATAAACAAGATACAAATGTTATTACAAGGTCTATAGTAATTGAAGTACCCTTTTTCAATGACTGTGCTCTGGTGTGTGCTACCTAGCAGATGGGAGTTGGCTGAGAGGAAAGAAAGAAAATGTCACTTATTAAGTCCTGGATCCAATTCTCACACCACACCACCTGGCAGGAGTTAGAACCCATTTCAAAGATGAAGAACCTGAGACTTAGATTGCATGCCTGTCCCAAGCGAGAGGAGCCAGCATGGGATTTGAGTGGTCTGACTCAAATCCAGCCCTACGGGTGGCTGGGCGATAAAACCCCACCACAAAAAAGTAACTCCAGTGTGTTTATCACAGGGTGTTACCACGTCATTTGCTTTCTAGAGAAAACAGAGTATGCTCTGGTAACCAGACTCCAAGATCCTCTCTTCTTGGCAACCATCCCCTTCTGATTTAAGGTGGCCTGAGTATGGTGTGAGCCTTTGCACCTTCCAACTCAGTGTCTCGAATCACTTATTCCAGGGGAGGCCAGCTGCCACATCGTGAGGACACTCAAGCAGCTCTATGGAGAGGCCCATGGAGAAAGGAACTGGGGCCTTCAGCCAACAGCTGGCACTGACTTGCCAGCCTCTTCAGAAGTGGATCCTCCAGCTCCAGTTGAGCCTTCTGATGAGTACAGCCCCAGCCAACATCTGACTGCAATTTCAGGAGAGAGATTCTGAGCCAAACCCAGCCAACCAAGGTGCTCACAAGTTCCTGACCCACAGAAATTCTGAAAAATCATAAATGACTGTTTTTGTTTTAAGCCATTAAGCTTTGTGGTGACTTTTCGCACAGCAATAGGTCATAAATACACATCTAAACTTCTGTATTTCTAAATATGTAATACAGTGATGTTAGGTCTTAGCACCACCCCAGCAGTAAAATCAAGTGGTGAGTAAATAGCACTGCCTGCTTCACCAATCCATTGCCAGATAGCAGAAGGAACTTAGCAGCTCCAGACGTTTGGAGCAACCAGTTTATGAGTTGAGTCCAAAGTCAGAAACTACAAAAGTGCTGTGGACTCTAACAACCTCATGCATACACCATGAGAATAAATATCATTCATTCGGCTTCTTCCCTTCATTAATTCTCATCTCATTGTCGCCTCCTTCCCAACTTAAAGTAGCCACCCAGTTACTCTATCATTTCTCCCTATACTTATCTTCTGCACTGCTTCTCACTTGTGATTCTTTGCTTTATTCATTTAATTATTTGCCTCCCTATCCTCTCCCCAGTATCCTCAGTGCCTAAAATAGTGCCTGACACAACATAGATACTCAATCAATAAATACTGACTGAGCACATGAGCGGAGCATGAAACTGGGGAGACTAAAGGACGACCGAGATATTTAGAAGAGAAAAAGCGAGCCCTTTCTTGTGTTGAAGTGGAAAATGGAGGCGGGTTAAGGAGCCATTTATCTAAATTTGCATCGTTTGCTTGGTCCCACTACTGATTGAAACTTAAAAAGTCGATGAAACAGTTTATATTTGCCTACTATTTACAATTCACAAAGAATTCTAATAAACATGGCTTCATTTGCTCTTCACAGCATTCTGTGGGATACGGCAAGAATAACAGTTAGCTATTGCTGCATAGCAAACATTTATCAGCTTGTGATTCAGCTGGTTGGTAACTCAGGCTGGGAGCAGCCAGGTGATTACGGTGGTTTGGGCTGTGCTCCCTAGGCTACACCTCTGGACAGTTGTGAGTCGCTAGGCAGTGTGCTGTGGGGAGCCGGCATGCTGTCAGCCGGGAAGCCTCAGTTCCCCCCACCCAGCCGGCTCTTTTCCCAGCAGGCCAGCCCAGGCTTGTTCCCAGGCAAAGACAAGCACAGGAGTGAACAAACGGACCAGCCTCACAGCTGGCCTTCAGTCACTGCACTGCTTGTGTGTAAGCCAAACCAGTCACAGAGCAGCGCTGTTCACAGCATGGGGAGAGGCTCTACCTCTCAAAGCAGGACTTGAACATCCCGCTGAAAAGGACACAGGTACAGGGGAGGGAGGGGAATTGTGACCATTGTTGTAATCAACCCGTCATATTCACATTTTACAGAAAAGAGAGGCTCCGAGGAAATTCAGTGATTTGCCCAAGGTCATAGGGCTCAGATAGAGACTTGAGTATAAGTTTTCTGCCCCCTAAACTCACTGCTCACTTCTCTGTAATGAGCACACCGGAAGTTCTCAGCAAACACTTGTTCCCTTCTTTTTCTTCACCAAGCCAAAGTATATTCTCCTGCACCTTGTCATCTGGGCTTACTGTAATTGGATCCATTCAAATGTTGACTGACCACAGGCCCAGAGAGGCAAGGGTGTTTCCTGTTGCGCGAAACACCCAGCTTTGAGTTAAATGTTGATGCTCTGTGAGCAGTCTGGTGCTTCTGTGAACATAATTCTCCATCACAGATGGTGCAGGCAGGCTGCCTGTTCCTCTTGTTGACACTGCATGGGCATCCTTAGAACACTTAGAAACAGTGTAGGTGCTCTGGCTCTCGGTGATGGTGAAAAATGCAAGGCCAGGTGGATGTGGAGATAGTGGGTGACAAACAGAAAAGTCACACTCTCTTCCGAGATCACACAAATAGGAACAGAAAGAACCATTAGCGTCTGACTCACTCACTGCGTAACTCCATTAGAAATTTCCGGTGCAGTTACTTAGGCAGCAAATCAGACTCAAAAGACCAGATGCCTTAGAGGATACAAAAGAAGATTCAAGACTGCCTTTTCCCCTTTGTTGTCCAGTTAGAAAAAGATTGAAATGCAACACATCATGTGTACTAAAAATGGCAATAAAAAATGTCATTAACAAGTGTTTAAGTCAAATAGTGAATTAAAGTGAAAGAACAATTAAACACAATTTAACACAATTCTTTCTTCTGTAGAAAATAGCATTATTGATCAACTTAGATCAGGAGTTGTTAGACTATACAACCACTGTCTGTTATTATTAATAATAATTTATGGGAACGTGGCCACACTCACTCATTGACCATTTGTCTATGACCGTTTTCATACCATGGAAACAGGGTTGAGTAGTTTGAATGCAGACCATACGGCTGCAAATACTACACTGCTGACTGTGTGGCCTTTTCCAGAAAACATTTTTTGGACCCTGACCGGCACCCTCAACCACCAAGGTCTGCAGGAAGTCCTGGCATGGGGCAGACGGGTAGTCTGTGCAGCTTGTGAGGCAAGCATGACTTGTTACCCTCCAGGTCACCGGTGCCAGACATAGAGTTTGCTCAACTGAAGGGCATAGACTCACGGCCAACCTGAAGCCCGGGCTGGAGAGCATGTGTATGGTGACTCTTGCCTGTCCAGTCAGCTGGAGTCTCAGAGAATCTGTTCAACCCACGGCCCAAAGATCCGGCCCCATCTCCAAATAAAGCAAAGCCACAGCTATGGCACCATTATGCTGGAGCCCCTCTGAATCAGAATCACTGCCTGAACCTCATGTTGTCCAGATGGAGACTCCATTAGTTCAGGGATGACCCGAACTAGATGGAGGACCAAACAATAAGCTGATCGACTGCAGAAAGCTCAGCTTGCCACCAAAGATGCAGCCAGAAATGGCGAAGACCTAAGCTCAGGCGATAATGGTTCCCAGGGTCTAAACATATGAGTGCTGTTGGGGTTGCCATTGTCTCTGATGGATGGTTGCAACTGAGAAGGCCAAGAGTGACAAGGGGTCCCCTCAAGCTTGGTTTATTCCAGGGCTCATGTCAGTCTGGATGGTCCTGGGCCTGCCCTATTGCCAGCCCCACCTCCTGAGAAACCCAGTGCTTTTGTTCAGTATGAACCAATCTTGTGACTCTCCCAAGCCCATGGGGCAGCCAGCTGGGAGCAGAACTGACCTACCTGCTCAGGGTGTTTGGCTGCACAGGCCCAGGACCCTGTACACTGGCCTTATGGAATATTCAGGTGGTGAAAACAAGGCATAGGGGGAGGTAAGGCCAAGAACATTTTTCTTAGAAGCTGAGTAACTCCTATGTCCTTGCCTCTTGCTTGGTGGCTGTCCTCAGCCCCTTTTCCCTTCCGTTGTTTTCCTTTCTCCATCTCTCCTCCCAGCCTCCCTTTTCTTCCTTACTGTCATGGCCCTAACCCCTGGCCTGGACCACATTAACAGACCTCTGTGTCCGTGAGCCTGTCTTTCCTCTCCTCTCCAACATGCATGACTCAAACCTGCTCTTATTGTACCCACCCAAACGCTCAGTCCCAAAAGCTCACAGCAGTCCATTGGGGAATGCTGGTGGATATAGCCCAGTCCCAAAGGATGAGTCATAATCCAGCCTTCCCTGTCACTGGATCAGGCATGGACATTCCAGACCATTCTGACTGAAGAGACATGACTCAAACTTCTGAGAAAGTTAGTCCTTGTTATTGAAAAGACATACCTGAAGGAGGACAGGGAAGGAGCAGTGCCTCCCATTTCAATGTCCATGAAAGGAAGGCATTCTGATGATATTCAGGGCATCAAGGGTAATATGACGGCAGCTCTGATGGCCATTCCAGAAAAAGAGTCCCAAAGTTGCTTTGTAGCGTGGACTAGGCACTAACTCCTGAGTGTGGTGCCTGGGCAGTGTAGACAGCTTGTGGGAAACGGGTCTCCTGCAGGCTGACACGCCAAGGAAAATGGAGAGAACCTTTTCTTGATGACGTTACTAGAGGAATTAATTAAATTCAGCTGGAATTATCCTGAACCCCAGAACTTGCAATCTGTGAGAAAATACACTTCCCTTGCCATTTAAGCCATTTGAATTCATTTGCTTGTTACTTACAATTGAATTATTTAAGCATAAACAAGCTTTGGAGTGCCTCCCACCTCCTGAAAACCCCTCCATAGGACTGAGGCCTTTTCTCTGCTCTGCATGGCCTCTCTGCCCCATGGAATCTCCTGTGGGGCATTCATACCCCGCCCAAAGTGCAAGGTGATCCCTGACCTTGTACTGGGTTTTGGAGGATCCACACTCTCATCCTCCCTCTTTCTCCTGCCACGTGCAAAGTTATTGTAAATCTTTTTAAAAACTAAATTGCCGAACTTCTGCTTCTAGTAATGATGAATTAGTTCATTTGAAATGAAACTGCTGGTGAAGACAAGCTAAAAGTTGAATACAATATGAAAATGTCAGTTTAAAAGCATCAGAAAGCTAAAAGTAAAGTTGAGAATTACTGAGCCAGATGAGAATGAAGATGGAAATCCCAAGAGGTACACTGGCTTTGGGCCTTCTCTTCCCCAGGGGTGTTTTCCACTTCCAGAGTGGGCAACTGAGAGGCAGGGTGGCACATGTAACACTCAGAGAATAATAATTGAAGTCAAGGTCTGAACAGAATATAAAGCCAAGGAAAACCTGACCTGTGTGAAGGGAATTCTTCTCCATCAGTGGTGTGGGGTCAGCTGATCCATGTGGACATAAAGGAAAACCAAGTACCCCCTCACACCATACACACAAATGTGTAGGTCTAAATGTGAAAGGCATGTCAATAAAGCTTTCAGACAAAAACATAAAAGAATATTTTCTTGAACATGGGATAGAAAAAGGGTAATTAAACAAGATACAAAAAGCATTATCCCCAAAGAGAAAGGTTTTATAAATTATTCTATAATTCTAAGACCGTCTAGCTTCAAGAGACACTAGTTGGAAGGGAAAAGATGAGCCACAGAGAGGGAGCAGACACCTGCAGTGCACTGGCCTTACAAAGGGCTCTTTCCCAGGGCGTTTGAGGGATTTCTACAAAGTAAGAAAATGACAATCAAATAGAAAATTGAGCACCTACACAGTTCTTAAAAATTGGGTAAGAAAATTGAGCAAATGGTCAATACATCTATGAATAGGAACTTAAGTTAATGAATAACCAGGGAAAGTTAAAGTCACAGTGTGATGGCCCTATATATTCCATATGGTGTAACAGCACAGAGGCTTTGGTGTGCTGTCACATGGCAGAGCTCTTACACACTGCAGGAAGGGTTTCCATCAGTAAAACCACATTGGAACACAGCTTGGCATCATTTATGAAAGACAAGGACACAAATGTAGGACCCAGCAATTTCACCCCAGCTGTTTCCAACAGAATTATATGGAAATGTGCACCAAGAGAGAAATACAATATTCATTGTAATATTCATTGCACAATATTTGTTATGGCCCCAAACTGAAAATAACCCACATGTACATCAATAATAGAGATATATTCATAAGGTGTTGTGCCTGACAGAAATGAAAAGGAATGAACTACAGCTAATTATAGCAAGCCAGATACAAAAGAATGCTCACTGCATACTTTCATCATGGTAAAACCAAAAACAAAAAAAACAAATCGTAGTATTCAGGTGCTAAGGGAAAGGAAGGAAGTGATTGCCATCAAAGCCAGGATAATTGTTACCTTTAGGTGCAGAGGCAAAAGGTTGCAGGGCCTCAGGGAGCAGCCATGTTTTCCTTCTGACCTGGGTACTGGTTATGCAGGTATTTACTCTGTGATAAATCGTCTTTGCTCTGTGTAATTTTCTGATTGTGTTTTGTATTTCACAATAAAAGGAAAGTAGAAGGAGCCCTGAACCACCATTCAGTGAAGCCTTCCAGGACTGGTGTGACACTCAGTGTTTTCTCATAGACACATAGTCAAGTGGACCCCCATGGTTTGCCTTCTGGACACTGTGGACCTCGTAACTGGTCACATCTTCTTTGGTTTCAGGGCGGGAAGTTTAGCACAACTTGCAACCATTCAGGAAGCAAAGGCAAGCCTTCCAGTGAGCTGATCTTACTTAGGGCTTTATTATTTTTGCTACTCCTAATTTTTCTATGTAACTTCCCCAATGATTCATTGGGTCCTGTATTATTATTATATGGATTTTGATACGTAATTATGTCTTTTTTCATATTATAGCAGTTTTTATAACTACTACTCTCTCAATTATCCTTTGCTGTGCAATTAACAATGCCAAATTTTAATGAGTTAAAACAATGATGATTGATTATCCCTCATGACTAAACTATCTGGGCTGGGTAATAGGGTCTGCTGGGGTTGGAACATACAAAATGGTTTCTTCAGTCGGCTGGGCATTCTTTCTGAATTCCACATGGTTTTCTCAGTGGGATCTCTTTACATGAGACTCAGGGCTCCAAGAGACAGTGTTTTCCTAGAAGCCCAACATGAAAGTTCTTACAAGCCTCTTTTTCATGCTGCTAGTGTCCCACTGGCCAAAGCAAAGCCCATGGTCAAGATCATTGGGAGGGAACAGCATGAGAGTGTGAATACCAGGCTCATTAGGAACCACGAAAATAAATACATGCACTATACAAGGTCGGACAATTGAGTTCGTGAACTCATCCTAGAAAAAGTGCTACATACCTCATTGCTGAATATCACTACAGTCACCTTCGAAGTCCTCCCCTTGGGAAGCTACGCACCAACGCCAGTGCCTAGTCCACCCTTCAAAGTAATTTGGAACTCTTTCTGGAATGGCCATCAGAGCTGTCATTGTATTAACCTTGATGTCCTGAATGTCATCAAAATGTCTTCCTTTCAATATTTCCTTCATCTTTGAGTAAAGAAAGAAGTCATTAGGGGTCAGAGCAGGTGAGCAGGGAGGGTGTTCCAATACAGCTATTTGTTTACTGGCTAAAAACTCCCTCACAGACAGTGTCCTGTGAGCTCGTGCATTGTCGTGATGCAAGATCCATGAATTGTTGGTGAAAAGTTCAGGTTGTCTAACTTTTTTTACGCAGCCTTTTCAGCACTTCCAAATAGTAAACTTGGTTAACTGTTTGTCCAGTTGGTACAAAGTCATAATGAATAATCACTCTGATATCATAAAATGTTAGCAATATCATTGCAACAAGTTCATGAACTTAATTGTCAGAACTCATATAATAATAAATATATACTAGTAAATAATAATAAATATGTAATAAACACAAACACATGGAGATAATCCAACACATATATTCAGGAATATATACAACAATAGAAAGACTTTTAAACTATTTGTATGTTTCTGTGCACTTTTTCCTCCTTTGATAATTTGACCACCAGCTCACTAGAGACCAAAGCTCCATCGGATACAGCACGCACTCTCCACTCATAGCATCTCTGGTTAGAAAGCTTTCCAAGAGTACGTGTGTTCATGGATATGGTAACACTCATAGACTTCAGAAGTGGGAGGCCCAAGTAGGAGGTCTCAGCTGTCACTACAGTGAAAGGACACAGGCCCTCTGTCCTGCCCGAGGCCTGGGGCACCAGCGTCCCTCTTGGAACACTGACTCTGACTCAACACCATTCCTGAACTTCCCGAGTCCTCCCTAATCAAGCCCTTCCACTACCGGCAATTACTGCCTTGGTATTTGTGAGTGGCAAGTATGAAGGCATAGGAACCACGGGACATTCACCCGAACAAACAAAAGCATGAGAAAGCCCCATGTTAAGGCATTATCCAGACTAGGGACAGTGCAGTCTGATTGGTAGGTACCCAGACTCTTTAAAACTTGAATGGGTGATGTGCAATCTCTGAGGGGCTACTTCATGGAAACCCACTGGGGGGGTCCCTTCCTTCGCCACCACCCCTCGCCAGCAGCTCTGATTCTGCTGCCTACACCCATGGTGGTTGGCAGGGAGCTCTGAGCTGTATGCGACTGCTGCTTCTCACAGCTCAGAGCTGCTGAGCTATCCTCCTGCTGGAATTTTCCCGCAGCCATCTCCGGACACTCCCCATCACCTCTGTCCCCTGCCCGCCTGACTCAGGTGTTGTGTAGCATCGCGTCCCTGCATTGGAGTGGTCCCCATCCAGAGAGCAGCACAGCCTCTTCCTCGGTGCTCCATGGAAGCACACACCACGGAGATGCTGCCAGGGCTACTTCAACAACCAGTAAGTGTACTCCAACCATCCTTTCATTTTGTCAAAGGGAAGGAATTAACCATTTGTGAGGGGTTACCATGTGCCAGATGCTTTAGTTATTACCCGACTAATCCTCCCAAAGTTTGAAAGGGATGTCATTGTGCCCATTTTCACAGTCCTGCAAACTGAGGTGCAGAAAGGCTAAGTCACTTGGCCTATGTTACATAGCTAGTGAGCAGAGGAAGTAGAGCTGACTCTGCCTGTCTTTTCCAGGAACCTAGTTTGTTCTTTCCATTTTCCCACCTCCTCACACACGGCACCTAGCCTGCACAGGAATAAGCCTGGGCCAGTGTCTAGACCGGTACTATCCCATAGAAATATGATGCAAATCACTAATGTGAGCCACATATGTCATTTTAAATTTTCTAGTAGCCCCAGGAAAATATTAAAACAAAGTACAATTAATTTTAATAACATTTTATCTAACTCAGTATAAGGAAATATTATTTCAATGTGCAGCCAATATAAAAAATTACTAGTGAGATATTTACATTCTTTCTTTCTTTTTTTTTTTTTTTTTTTTTTTTACCATATGCAGTCATCTCAATTTGCACTAGTCACATTTCAAACGTAACCAGCCATCTGGTCTACTGGTGACCCTACTGGATAGTGCAG
Source organism: Rhinolophus hipposideros (assembly GCF_964194185.1). Lineage (NCBI taxonomy): Eukaryota > Metazoa > Chordata > Mammalia > Chiroptera > Rhinolophidae > Rhinolophus > Rhinolophus hipposideros. The sequence goes on along the minus strand of NC_138057.1, from coordinate 2,989,327 downwards.
GTCTCAGCACTCTGAGATATCACAGTTTCTCAAAAAGTGCTCAAACCAATGTTAATTGTAAAGATGCACTTGTTTTTCAAAGCACATGGGTGTGAGTGGGTATAAGGAGAAAAAAAATCAGATATGATGAAACTCAGTCAAAGGTAACGCTCCACATCTCCAGCAAGTTCACAAAGCAAAGCCGAAAGCTTCCTGTCCAGCCCACCGGGTGTCTTTTATGCAAAGGCCCTAACGTTCTAACAGCGTTGGAAGAAATGTGCTTGAAAATGCTGTTCTCATAGGCCTAAGTATTTTACTTATTTTGAAAGAAATAAAATCCTACTGACCTGGAATCTAAGAAAGGAAATGTTTTTTTAAAAAAAAAATGTTGGGAGCTTGTTTTAGGAAAGAAAATCCTTTGATAAGGATTTCTAGTCCTCAGATAGAGACACAATTGGTGTCAATAAATAAGACCCACAAGGCTAATGATGGTCAACTTTGATTCTGATTGAGGGAAAAAGTCTCAGTGACAACGATTAAGATGAATGTCCCTACTATTTTTTCTTAAGGGATTTTCCCCCATTATCTGTGATGCAAGAAGGCAAAAAAGAGTGAATGCAAACACTAAAGCCCTGTCACTGACTCTGTGACACTAGCTGGTCTCCCAGCAATGAGAAAGAAAAGAACAATGCCAGGGAGAGCCCTCCTCCTGATCTAATTAAAGAAGTCAGAAAGACAGAAGTCAGACCTGGCAGACAGAGAGACAGACAGCAAAGGCCATAGTGGCTGCAGTGTCTTTAAGAAGCAGCCTGGAGATCGCACACCCCAGAGAACTCGACACTATGGAATGGAGCAGAAGGAGGGCTGCAAATCAAACACGCCTTACAATGATGGGTAGCAGTCGAGTTACAGTTATCTACTGAACGCCTACTGTGAGCCAAGTTTTGTGTGTTGTGAACACAATGAAGCTGTCCTTAAAATAAACTCGAGTGCAGCAGTACTAATTATTTAAAATGTTGATGAATGTTGAATACCTGTTTAACTGTATCACAGGACTTAATTATAATCATTTTACATTGTTATTTTAATTATGAATGGGAGCTCTCTACAAGGTAATTCTTTTTAGTCTTATTCACCTTTGCAAGTTTATAATTTCTTGATTAAATTGCCCCATTGGTGTATATCACCTCATGGGTACAGTAGTTTTCCTAGTGGGAACTATTTCGATGGATGAGTGTTGTCTAGAAGGAAGCACTCAGTGTCTACAATGTATTTGCAAATCATTAGTCCTGAGAAATAGCAGTTCTAATAAAAACACATCAAAAAATGGATCTATTCTCTATCTTCAAGTTGTTTGTAAAGTACTAGGATAGACATGGCAATCTAATAAGGAAGAGTGGATACACTAAAACCAGTTATTCTGAACTTAGCCTGAGCTTCACAATATCTGGTTTGAACAGGATGGCACAAAAATCTTTGTTTCCCTATTTCCTTCTGAGAGATCATCCGACAGCAACAAGGAATATGAAAAACAAAAACTACCTCTCTGATGATCCTAGAGATTTTCAAAACCCCAAACTATGACATAAAAGGAAGGGCCGCCCAGTGCAGTGGTCAAACAGTGTAGGAAGACGAGGGAGAGAAGATATCAGAAAGTCTGGTGACGAGGGCTTCTTAAAGTCATTGATGTGCTGGGATGCCATCCACCAACCCCTTGTTTGCAATGGTAGAAATAGAAGGGCAGAAGTAACTTACTGTACCACTCTTTGTGCAAGTGCTTGAAAGCTAGAAAGGCAGGGAAGCAAGCCGTGTTTGCTGGGAACAGTTTGTCGGTGAGCAGGACTGGAAAAGAGAAATTCTGAGCTGTGAGCTGGAATCTCTGTTGGTGAGGAAAAACAAAGGCTAAATTAACTCCATGGCACACACAACCCCACGTCATAAAAGAAAGTCCTGCTAACTTGGACCAGTCGGTGCCCCTTCCCCGAAGAACTACTTTCCAATGACTTGTCCAGGAAAAACTCATCTCTTTTAAGTATATATAATCAAAAGAGTTGGTACAGGATCTAATCAAATAAACTACATGAAATAAAAGGAAGAACACAACAGGAAAATCAAACCCCAGGCAAAGAACGTTCTCCTGAAAAATAGTGTTATGCATCAGATGAATTGTGAATAAACATATTGCCATGGGATTGACAAAGTAATGAAGAAATTTCATTTTAAACCAAATGTGAAAGCAAAGATACAAGACTTCTGGATATGACATGGAAAGATGACAAAAGGAGTTGGATTAGAAGCCAACAGAGCTCAGGAAAGAAGTATTCTTCCAGAAACAAAGTCTACTTTGCAAGCAATACAAAAAAATATAAATGCTGCAGAACAGAGGCATGAAACACAGGACTGAGAAAACTGGGAACACTAAAATGGAAACAAACGTAGAGTTCAGGGATTCGAGAGCAAGCCAGGCAATAGAGACCCAACACATAACTGTCACCGGGGCAGAAAAATAATAACACAGAACAAATATTTTAAAACTATAATGTGAGAAGACTTTCACGACATCAGAGAAGAAGACATACACTTTCTTACTTAAAGGACACGTTGTTCCTTAGGAAAAAAATTGACAAAAAACAACAGCACTGAGACATATTCTGCAAAAGGATCACATTTTTGAGTTAGAAAAGCTTAGGCTGGCCTCCGACATTTCCATAGCAGCAGTCAACACTAGGAGACAGCCTAAAAAGTCCCTAAGAACAGGAAAAGTGGCTAAAAACATTTGAACCAAGCCAGACTGTTGTTTAATTTAAGAGGCAAGAGGGAGAAAACATTTATAAACTATATTAACATAATAACTTGGGGAACTGCTCCAGGAGACACTTGAGACAACACACAGATCAGTAAGACGTCACAGCGGAGGACAGGCGGTGACCATTGCCTGTGTCACTGTTGGGTTAAGATGAAAACAAAGCTCAGATTATGAGTACATGACAGAATTCAGGAGAAGCATAACAATGCAGTAAAGGTTTACATAACAATAACAGAGAGAGAAAGGTAGGTATAATTTGATAGATATAAGCATGGCAGTTTCTTCATCTTTGAGAACCAGAGATCAGGGAGATCAATAAAACTGATGTATAAATTAAAAGAGAAATGCATTTTCTTAAATACAAAGGGAAACATTAATAAAAATATTTACATGAGATTAAAATGGTTTGTTGGCAGGGGGAGAAAGGGAAGGAAATACACTACGTTTGCCATTGTTGATGATACGAAGTCAGTGGATTTTATTCCAAGAAATTGAGGATTCAGTGCATTGTATTTATTTACCATTAAAAGTTAACCACTTTAAAAAATTATCAAAGAAAACACGTACATCAAAGTAAACACATGGACTTGAAAGCTATTAAAAACAGAATGCATAACAAAACAGAAATGAGATGATATCAAATAAATGCATGCACATGAATTAATATATAAAAAGTAAAGGACTCAAATATTAGATCCTGCAGGAGAATCAAACAATATTATATATATTAGAAACTACCTAAAGCGAGTCAAAGTGTTTGGAGGTAAAATGATGAGTAGGCATAGGCACGAATACAAAGAAAGCCAGCAGGACCACATCCACGGAGGTGCCAATTCGAGGGAAATGGCTTCGAGAGAGACGAGGAGGACACTCCGCAATCACACAAGCCAAGTCCATGATGGAGACACATACACGGTTCATATTCATGACAGTTAGGAATAGCCACCCACCCAATGAAATAGCATCAACACTCATAAAGGAAAAAATGCAGCACACAAGAAAGGCTACACAGAAGGCATAGTCATAGAGAGAGGCATTAACCACTTTCACTCTATAACAGAGTGTGTGGACGAAAATAAGTTATAGAAGACCAAACTAACATAGTTAATCACATTTTTTATTTTATTATTATTATATATATATTTTTTTACTGGGGAATATTGGGGAACAATGTGTTTCTCCACCCCTCCAGCTGCTCAGCAGCAGCTCGTTGTCTTCAGTCTAGTTGAGGAGGGCGCAGCTCACTGGCCCACATGGGAATCAAACCGGCAACCCTGTTGTTCAGATCTCGCACTCTAACCAACTGAGCCATCCAGCCACCCAGTTAATCACCTTTTTAAAGTGCCAATGATACATACATTTGACCATTTAATGGGGCATACAGAAAACCTCAATATACTCCAGAAATTAAACATAGAACAAGTATCATTCTCTGATCAAACTTCAATTAAAAAATTTGTGCACCTTCTAGTGAGAACAGACAGGCAGTAAAGAAATAAATATGTTTTAACACAGAAGGTCCTATGATGATAAATGTTAGACATAAAAATTAGTTTAAAAAATGGAATTTAAAAATGTTAGGACTGCGTTCTTCGTTAGACCGAACCATACTCCATTGTATAAATGTACCAGTTTCTTAATCCAGTCGTCAACCAATGGGCATTTCGATTGTTTCCATGTCTTGGCTCTTGTGAATAGCACTGCAATAAACATAGGAGTGCACATATTTTTTCAAATTAGTGTTTCAGATTTCTCTTAAGAAACTGTAGTACATTATATAATGGAGTATTACTCAGCCATAACGAGGAACGAAATCTTACCATTTGCAATGGTATATATGGGCCTAGAGAACATTATGCTAAGTGAAATAAATCAGACGGAGTGACAAATACCATATGATCTCACTTATATGTGGAATCTAAAGAATAGAATAAATCAACGAATTAAACAGAAATAGTCTCAGAGATACAGAGAAAAAACTGATGGTTGTTAGTTGGGAGGAGGGTGGGGACAGGGGAGAACGTGAGAGGATTAGAAAGCACAAATTGGTAGTCACAATATGGCCACGGGGATATGAAGGATAGTTTGGGGAATATAATCAATGAGATTTTGTAGGGTGTCAGATGGGCACTTGCCTTATTAGGGAGACCACTTCATGGACCGTGTAGATACCTGACCCCTGCGCTGTGCCCCTGAAGTGAAGCTGAGTAATACTGAATGTCAACTGTAATTTAATATATATACATATATAGTCACAGGATGTGGAGTACAGCACAGGGAATAAAGTCAATGGAATTGTAACAGCTATATACAGAGGGGTAGTAGATTAGGGTGGGGGGTTATCACTTTGTGAGGGGTGTAAATGTCTATTACATTGTTGTGTACACCTGATACTAATAAAAAATAAAAAATAAATAAAGATCAGGAAAAGAAATGTTAAGAGTAGAGGAGAGGTTGAAATTTTAAATCAGATGGTCTGGAGGCCCTAACTGAGAAGATAGCATTTGAGTAAAGAAAGAGATGAGCTATGTGTCTTTCTGGGGAAGAAAGCATTCCCTGGCAGAGAGACTAGAACAGAATGTGCCAGGGTCCTGAGGCAGGAATAAGAAGGTCAGGATGCCTAGGAACTACTTCTAAACAAGAATGCTATGTTTCTGTACCCTCCAAATATTATGAGAGTGCCTCTCACTGGTAGAATCTAACCAGAGCCCAGTTGACAGGAATTTGGAGAACTGTAGTTCCTAGGCGTCCATTTCCTGTAATACAGACAACATCCAACACAGGGCTGTAGCTACAGATGCGTGTGAAGTCAAAGTTCTTTGTCCTTGTTGTTACTGTTTTCTTTCAAGTGATAAACTTACAGTGCATTGTTATACTGCTGGTAATGTTCCATTACAGTGCAAAATTTTTATTATGCAAGAAATGGGGGTAGAATTTCTGGCGCAATGTCCTAGAGGCATAGGGTCTAGTAAACAAGTGAAGGAGCTTTTCCAGAGGAGAGAATGGATAGTTCATGGTGACAGGAGGGAAAACAGAATGTATTGTCAGACGTGTTGGTACATTGTTGTTTGTGGTAGTGGGAATTCGTTGTCATTCCTCCTTGCTTTTTTCAGGTAAATAGGAAACAAGGTGATCTTCTGAGAAGAAGATGAGAGGAATTTTTGAAGGTGTGAGGAGAGAAGTACTGGAATGATTATGAGACTGAATGGACCAGGAAATGTACTGTGACAGCTGGAAACACGACGGGCCTATCTGATGTTATGAAATGAAAGGGGGGCCAGTCACGATGTGAAAGGTTACTTCCCAGCCTCCCAGCTGCTCAGATGCAGGTGTGTAAATGGCAGAAAGGTCACCGGTGAACTTCAAAATGTCTGACGATCAGTACGGCACAGGCACGGACCAGCCAGGATGGAGTGGGGCCACACTGGTCGGAACCAGCCAAAATGTCAGTCCTGGGAACATTGAGTTTATCCAGCTCAGGACTATTTCCAAAAACATATGACAAACCAAGAAAAGGCCAGTGGATTTAAAGGATCTTCTATAAGGCCACTGAAATTAGCATACAGGAAAGGAGTGGTGTTGATAAGAATGACAGGGAACCAAGAGGTAAGTCTTTGAAGACCCAGGGAAAGTAAAATAAGGGGGGTGGAGGAGAGGACTGCAGAAAGAAGAGATAACGTGCAGAGGAGAGACAGTTAGTGGGGAGAAGGAGGCGTCCCCAGAAGCAAATGTAGGGAGCACATCTTGGATTCCTTCACCATTTTGACTAGATCTGCAGTCACTATGATATGCAAATCCTTAAATGTTAGCAAGCATACAATAATTTCTGTGTTGCCGGGCCTATGACTTCTTTCTTCATGAATGGATTTTACAATGGAACTGTCTCCGTCCCAGTTTTGCCTTGTTCCAAAGGGATGGCAGTGATGGCAGGTCCAGGTGCTCCACTGGGGCTGGCAGGGAACACCTGGCATGTAAACCTGCCGAATACGGCTCTACGGGCAGCTCTCCTTACGGAGTCCTGGGATTTACTCCAAGGTCAGGTCTACTATGTCTGTGGATTTGCTTACTTTTGATCAGGGCTCCTTTCTCACCAAAGGCAGATATTGGGGGAAAAGTGTGAACAGTGAAACCTGAAACGCCGTCTTCCTCAGTCTGCCAGAGACGTGGATTAAACCAATGGGACTGACTACAACCTGCTGTTGGTACCAGCGTGAGCCACCGGTTCATCTGAAGTGTATTAATTCTGCTTTAGGTGCCAATCTTACAGACTGAAATAAGACGACAACACACCTGGTTTTCTGGGGCCATAAATAATCAGTCATATAGCTGCATGTGGTGATAAGAGGGATGAAGGAAGTCACACAGGTGGGACGAGGGAGAACAACAGCATAAAAATGATGCTATTTCAGAGGGGATGGCTGCAGAAGTTTCTCCTGGCAAAGACATTGGGGAAAGGTGGTCCAGAGAGGGTGGGAAGATCCTGGGCAGAGGCTCAGCAGGTGCCCCTAAAACCAGCCAAATGGCCGGTGTGGTCAGAGCTGGCGGCAGGAAGGGAGACTGCGTGGAGAGAAGGTCTGATGCAGAGGGGACAAATCATGGGGAGTCTACACCCCCTTACCTAACTGTGCATCCTAGTGGATGCCTGACTCTTCTAACAGTAAGTCCAAGCCAACCTCCCTACAACGACTCTGATTAAAGTCCATGTTCTTCCCACAAGGGCTTGCCATGATGGAGGTAAGAGTTTTCATGTCTGATTTTTCACTTACATGGAATAAAACAGGGATTCAAGAGTTTGGAACTCCAAAAGGCAAAATCCAAGATGTTTTGAGAGATGAGTAAGGGACTTCACTGGGACGCACGACCTTCAGGCTAACACTGGGGACTGTCTACACTTGTAGCTCTCCAGACTAGCCAGTGTTTTGACTGACATTTTACTAACTGTGCCAAGCAAGCACTGCACATGTCACATTATTTAATATTGACAACCTACCCTCTGCTAAGCCAGCTGCTTTAATCTCCCATTCTACAGATGAGGAAACTAAGGCACGCGGAGGTTATGGAACCTGCCCTGACTTAGCTGGCTAATCCAGGCGACCTGCCTCTGAAGTCTGTGCAGAGTGCCCAGCCTACATCTAGTTGGTGGGGTGTTTGGGCCTCATGAAGAAGCCTCCAACCAAGATGGGAGGTGTGGCCTGCTCCTTCCAAAGAAAATTCTACGAAATGCCGGTACCAGTAGTACTGCAAGTCCTGCCAATCACACATGCACACAATTTCGAGGAGATAAATAATGACTTCAGTCAAACTCTGAAAACAGCAAAATTCTCAGCTCAAAAAGACATTGGGTGGCATCCCAGAACCTTCACCTGGTTGGAATTTTCATCCCTCCAAATGGAAGGATGAGTGCAGAGGCTCCGGGATGGGATTTGTGTTTGCACAGTCGGCACACTTGTCATTCAAACCTGGAGAGCTCTCCTCTCCTCCTGGTTTTCAGCTAATCAACATGGGCCATTTTCAGCGTCCACCCAGGCAGGGATGGTACCTGGCGCAAGGCATGCCCAGCACCTGCTAGCAGCCTCGGGGTGGCCTGCAAGTGGCAGTGGCCCAAGTGTGGTTTGTTGGACAAGGATGCAGGCAACACAAACTACCTGGGGGAGGAGAAGGGCCCTGTGTGAGAGGGCAAGCAAGAAGTGTCAGTGCCTGTGACATTGTTTAGTGTCACAAAGTATCTCAGAGACCTGCCTGCAGGTTCATAATGCCAGTCACCCCTCTCTTGAATGACAGCTCAGTGTGTGGAAATTTCCTCTTCTGGAAGCTATGCAGGAAATGCATGGTGAACATGGATGAGACTGAAATGTAACATTGTCTCATCAATGTTATCATATGGGTTTTGTAACAATGCATACTTCCAGTTCTGTTGGGAGGGACCATCTGGTCAGTAAAACCATGTTCTCTCAGGGGAATAAGTTTCACTGGAACACTCTCAAAACATGTACCTTATGTAAAAAATAGCTGTAACAAGGAAATAAAATTATATATATGCATATATATACATATATATATATACACACACACATATACATATCCATATACATATGTAAGTATTTTGGTGAAATTTGCTGAAATAGATCTATTCCTTAAATTAAAGTAGGATTTGTTCAAGTGACTCGAAATGTGACACAGACATATTGTAACCTAAATCAGTGCACTTACTTTAGAGCACATTATAAAAAATAGAACTGGTGTATCAACCTATGACTTCAGAAGTGATGTGAAGTTTTCTTTATGAATTTCTATAGAAAGAATCATTTTAAGGTAAGATGTTAGATAATGGCCAAGTTTGTATTTTGCCATAGCAACTGATTGGGAAGAACGAAACACTGTGTGGGAGGTAAAGTGTAGCACACAGCCCAAAGGGCCTTACTCCACAGCTCACGAGAGCTTCTTTTTTTAAAGAGGCACTTGATTCTATATGAACAAATTATAGTGAATCAATTCAGTGTTTTTAAATATCCGTTCAGAGGCTGGAAGGAAAGTCACTGTTACAGACAATGGATACATGTTAAATCCTCACAGTGTTTTAAACCCATTTAGGGTGGGCTTTTCTCTCAGCTCCGTCACTTGGTCAATCACCTGTAGTGGGTCATGGGGAAACCAGGGGGCCTCTGGGGCCTAGTGGGGGTGCACAGTGCTCTGGGTGCCCCTTAAGGGCCCACTCCAGCCTGAGGCAGCAAGAGGACAGCAGGTCAATGAGTTTGGCAGGCTGGTCACCATCCAGGGTTCCTGAAATATAAGAAAGAAAAGCCCCACAGAGGACCAGCTGAGTGCAGAAATTTGAACTTTTTTTCTGAACACAAAAGTTCCCAAGTTTTTCACATTCTTTAAATTCAAAAATATGAAAAAGGTGTTTGATGTTTGGGGGTACAAACAACTGAATCCAGCTGGCGTGGACAAAAGGACATGATAACACCCAGCCCCAGATGGCATGTGTTGGTGGAAAGACTGTTCCCGGATCCAATCTCAGGGCTTCCGCTCCTCCTCCCTTCAAGCCTGGCCCACCCAGGATGCACTGGGATTTCACTCCTGTGTTATGGTATCTAATATGGCTGGGTCCCCCCTAATCTTATGAAGCTTTTAAAAGCACAGCATTTTCCCTGGCTGGTTGCTGAGGAAGAAGCTAGCCAGAGGCACTCCAACTGGCCTGGGAAAAGAAGAAACAAGCTAGTAGCACAGCCTCTAGGGCAACTCCAGGAGCTGGCTGACAGCGATTAAGGAAGCAGGGACCTCTGCCCTACTGTCTCGCTGCCACCTGCTTTCAGCCTCTGAGACCCTGAGCAGAGGACCAGAGAACCCAAGTACTGATGGATGTGAGATGACACCTCTGTGCTGTTTTGTGCCACTGGGTCCGTGGTATTTGTCCCCCAGCTCAAGATAACAGCTCAGTGACTGTGGGCTTTCCCTACTTGCAATGGGCCATCTGTGCAAATAGACCTCCACACCAGGTCCACCAAGTAGACTCGGAGGAGAAGCCACTAGGTCCCCGTGCGCAAGCTGCGATGAAATTCGTTCCATCTTTGCCATTATGGCATGTCGACAATCACAAGAAAACCTCTTTATGGATTATTTCCTGAACCAAGAACCTAATTAACTTTGGTGTAACAACTCTGCACTCACCCACCACTGCAGGGTGACAATGATTTCCTCCGCATCTGGGTCCTGCTAAGTTGTGTCATTTTTGGAAAGCCACATTTTACAAGAATACCCTTCAAGAAATAAGAACACTCACCTCAGGCCCTCTCTACTGTCTCCTGGCACACCCCAAGGTATGTCCATGACATGGGGTGCTGAGGGTGACCGGTTGGCCTGGCCAGGGAGCTGTCCCACCTACACAGCGAGCTGGAAGCCAGGTTGTGTTGCCTTGCCACTCACAAATCCCAGTGCTGTCCCCAATACAATCCGCAGCAGGGCATGTTTGTCAAAGGGGCTGCTTTCTCCTGACCTGGAGGTCATCGAGATGACCAGGGCTTCTCAGGCTTCTTCCTGCCCCTTGGGTCTGTGTGATCCTGGGAAACCCGGATCTCACCTCTTAGGCCCCCACTATGGGCTTCTTAAATTATTGTCCTACACGCCCATAGCTCTGCAGATGGTGGGATTCACTTTTCAGTTGATGCCTTCACTTTTCAGATTTCTCTCCACAACATCTGCCTCAAGCCAATAAAGATTGACTCAAGTGAAAAAAGCCAAGGAGGTCAGAGGTTGTTTTACACCCCTCTCACACCCGGAGATGCCGCCTTGCTGGATATAGTTCAGGAGGAAGTGCCCTTTATGGCCTCTTTCTTGGTGGCACTGCTCTGTCACCCTTCTCAGGCCCAGAATGAAGCCATCCTCCTCACCCTCCAGACTGGTCAGGATTATGACAAAAATCTCCAAAGGGGGTTAAAGAAGAACAGGAGGGGGCGATTGGCTGATCATGGCGCCAACACCACCCCCGCCCACCTACAGGTGGGCCTGCACATCCCCACACAGACCCCCCAGCTTAGGCAACTGCATGTCAACCACGTGTGTGCTTCACAGTCCTCTGCCCACGTCAGGCCCCGCTGGTGATGCAGTGCTCCTCCTACCCTCCTCCTTCTGTGTGCTCGTCCTCCCTGTCCTCCTCCCTACTGCTCTGGGGAAGAGTCCGAGCTTAGGCCTGTCCTGTAGATGCCCTGCCATCTCGTTTGCTGGTGACAATGTCAAGCTCAGTGTTCTTTCTGTATCCAGGAATTGAGCAGATGCTGCCTTTTACAGACATGTGTCCTGGGGAGGGGCTGAGACTACATAGCAGGGGGGACCTATGGTTCCTGCTTTCTTGGACTTGTCCCAACACAATAGAGCCTCTGTAGAAGTCAGGACCCCCACTTATGTCTTTAATGTTTCTTTTAAAGAGGCCACCAAAGATGTGTTTCCTACCCTGCTTAGGAAACTGTAGCACCGATTTCAGGTGATGACAGCTATTCAAGTTTTCATCTCTATGGACATCATTATGTTTTGTTTTACCTGTTTTCCTACCAGAAGTCACCTGATGTAGCCACTGGAGTGAACACAAAGAATGCAGACCATGCAAGTGCGGCAAGAGGGAAGGTGTCCACCATATCTGGGAAAAAACACCCATACATTTCCCAGGAAAAGCTGCCCGAAGCAGTCCAACAGCTGAAGAATGTGTGCAGCTGGGAGCAGTCAGAGACAGAAGTGGACTCTTCATGTTCTCTCAGCCACAGCCACATCCACACATGAAGAGCTGTTTTGTCCAACATGGCTGTGCACAAAAAGGCAAAGCAGTGGACATTTGTCCTACTAGCTGGATCAGCCATGACGCAGACCAGCAATTCTGCTGCTCATTCTCCTGCTGTTATCAGTTGGAAATCTGTTCAGTTCAACGGAAGTCTTCACATTTTGCTCAAACCAGGCCTGCCTGAATTTCATAAGTATCTAGAAATGCATGTCACTGCTTGGCATTGCCTAATCTCAAACCTTATTGTGCTTAAAACTAACAATTCTCCGGACACAAACATTTTTATGCAAAACAAAAAACAAACAAACAAACAAATGTTTCCTGGGTTCTTAGACCTGGAGCAGGTTTCCTTCAGAGGGCTTTACATAGTTCATAATAATCCTAGGATGGGTAAAGTATCGTTACCATTGTACAGATAAGGAAACTGAGGATCAGAAAGGTTGTTCGTGCTCTTGACCACACAACACAGCTCTGCTGCTCTCAGTGCAACTGCTGCGCTGTAGGAGAGCCCCTGCAGAGGGTGCAGCCATCCCACATCACTGCCTTGCCAGTAGACAGTGGCTGAGATGCACAGCCTCTTCACGCACACCTCACTGTCCTGTGTATAAATATCGGCGCTGCTCTTCTACCCACACGTACACTCAGGCGGAGTTTTCTTCAGGTCCAGTGCTCCCTCTTTTATCCTTGTGCTTCCAACAACAAAGCTCTCGCCTCACTGTCAGTGCTGCTGTGAAAGGAAAGGCCCAGTTTTCCGACCCTACACAAACCAGCAGAGGTGGGATGTGACCGGAAGCACAGTGCAGAGAGAACAGCAGATCTGGGACTTTTCCAGAGAACCACTCCTCTTTTCACTTCCACGCCGCTCATCCCCGCTGTGGCGTTGGGATACAGGACGTGCACGTGTGTGACCCAGTGACTGGGCTGCCCCTCCACTCCCACGTAAGGCCCCAGGTGGAAATGCAGCTGGGGGCGAGATGTTCCCAGCTGTCATTAGGAAAATATTTACACATACTGAGAACCTGCAAAACTGGTGCAATGAACACTGTGTGCACGCCACCTGGCTTCAACGATTGACATTTTGTCATCTTTCCTTCTCTCTCTCTCTCTCTCTCTCTCTCTCTCTCTCTCTCTCTCTCTCTTTCTCTCTCTCTCTCTCTCTGAATTAACTTAGTTAGTTACAGACATAACAATGCACCCTAAATTCCTCAACAGTCATCTCCTAAATATAAAGTCATAACCGTTGCAATAGCTAGGGTTCTCCAGAGAAACTGAATCTATAGTGTGTGTACATCTAGACAGATGTGCTTTAAAGAATTGGCTCATGGGATTGGGGGCTGGCAAGTCCAAAATCTGCAGGGTAGGCCAGTAGGCCAGATAGTTGAGTGAGATTTGTTGAAGTCTTGAATCTGAAATCTGCAGGGCAGACCTGCAGACTAGAAACTTGGGCAGGGTTTCTATGAGGCAGGCTTGAGGAAAAATTCCTTTTGTAAGAAACCTCAGGTTTTGCTCCTAAGGCCTTCAACTGCTTAGACAAGGCGCACCACATTATAGAGGATAATCTGCTTTACTCAAAGTCCACTGATTTAAATGTTAATCACATCTTAAAAATACCTTCAGAGTGATGGCCTAGACTGGTATCTTACCAAACAGTTGGTCACAGTGGCCTAACTAAGTTGACACAATAATTATCCGAATCATAATACCATTCAAAGTGGTATTATAAAAACTATTATTATTTGAATAATAGTTTGAAATTTGTGGTTGAATACTTACTCCCTTGGAAGCAAAAGTGGAGAACACTACTCTTTGTGAGAAAAGGAGAAAATAAAGGAAATGTCATTGCAGTTGCTTACAGTTGCACAAAGAAAACGTGGAAGGGTTCCCACATAGCTCATGAAGGGGGAGGCCTGGGGCTGGAGAAGAGGAGGGACAGAGAAAGGAAAGGGGGGATAACTGTTACTCAAGACCTGTTTGGGCTTATCAACCATGTGAATGTTTCACCTGTTGTGTGAAAAGGAAAATATCAAATGGAGCCTAGTTCCTAGTTAAAACACCAAAACAGTCTTTTTTGTTGTGAATCCCTGCTGCAGAAAATCCATACAGCCCAATGTGTAGTTTCTCCAATGGAAGATTTGCCTCCGGTGATTTGAGTCCATCCTGAGGAAAACAAAACAAAATTAGAAATAAAACATACACCTACAATATGTTGGTGTTGAGATTTTCCTAGCCTTCCCAAGGCCAGGGAAGTGTCCAGAAGCCCCGAGCTAGCTAACTCCCTGTGGGTTATGGAGGCTCCCTGAGCCAGAGTAGGCCAGTGAGAAGGGCCGGGCCAGCAGCAGCAGTGTTGCTCGGGAGGGGCGTCTGCACACATGTCCCTGGTCCTCTGGCCTGTGACAAGACTGAGACCACCGGGTTGCTTTCCACAGGCTCCTCTGTGTCCTCAGAGCCAGCCCTTCAGGGTCTCACAGCCTCAGCCTCAGCAGGAGTCCCCTGCACCTCCACAGAAAGCCCTCACATTGTGACCCTACTTTGACCCATTCACTCACTAGGCAGGTGCACCCTGCTCCCCAAAGTAGGTGCTCCAGAATATAGGCAAGGAGGTGTGTGGAATCGTTCTAGGTGAGAAGTGTGTGTCAAGGGAGTAGGCATAAGCTTTTGGTTCCCAAACCCCTCACACTGTGTCCCCCTCACAGACCATGAGGGATCCCTCTCCTTCTGACCTATCATGCCATTGCTGCCATCCATAGAAACCAACACTGGGCCCAGTGCATGGGGCTCCAGGGCACTGCTTTTTTGTGTCCCTTACAAGGGGTTCTTTCGATATTACTGCTCGATGAGCTTTCTTCCAGCCACCTTGATTTTTCCACCATGATATTGTAACTAGGAAATTTCCAAGTGACTAATAACTCAAGGTTTGTTTTTCAAGATGTGCTTTTCATTTCAGTCTCAACTGTACCCTGCAGGAAGGATCTTAAATTTTGTTCCACTCATTACTGTGGTATAACAAGCCACCCCAACTTTGTGGGGTAAAATAACAACTCATGCTCACAGATTCTGTGGGTTGGAGGCAGTAACAGGGTTGTCATGGAGGAAGTTGCCTCTTCTCCATGATTCCTGGGCCTCAACTGGGCAGACTCAAATGGCTGGGGGTAGAATCATCTAGAAACTTCTCTTGCATGACTCAGCAGCTGGGCTCACCTAGGACTGTCTCCCCGTGAGCCTGCACATGGCCTGCCCTATGGCTGAGGCGTCTCATGGCACTATCTCCACAAGGGGCCTCTGAGTTCTCCAGGGCCCCCAGGTAGAGGCTCCTCGGCTTCAGAAGCCATGCTTCATCACCTCTGCACAGGTTATTGGCTACCAGCCAACCCTACAGTGAGGCCATTTCCAAGAGAACCATCTGGACCCCAGAACTCTTAAGCAGAGAGGTGGCAAGACCCTTCTTCAGATATGCTCGTGGGATGGGAGATGCTGTTGAAGCCATCGTTGAGAAATGCAAGCTGCTCCCTAATCTGGTCCTGATGAGGGTAGAAGGGACATCAGGACCTGTCTCCTTCCTCCTGCAAACTCCAAGGTCCTGTGCAGCGGCTGGAACCTGACCTTTGACTTCCATGCTGCCGCTTCCACTAGGCCACACACTTCCCGTTTACATTTCACAGAGAAATAATTTTGTATTTACTCTGTGCATGTTTGGTTCTGCCCTCTTATACTTTCTGGATCAATACAGAAAGTCCATGTATTGTTTATTCCTGTTATGTCCTAGATGTATACCATTTCTGCTCAGTGATCATTGAAGGTGAAAATGCAGAGTAAGATAGGTTTTTATCCTTTAAATGAGTCAGGCAGCACCCTGGGCTGCCAACGTCACACTCTGTGTTGCTTCTGTAACCCCCTTAGTCTCTTCCTTCAAGCTCGTATTTAGTGAATTAACTGGGGCATGAAAAGTAAAGCTCACGCACAAACTCCAGCAAGTGGAAGACAGTCAGTCAGTGTTTTAATGCTGAGAGAGACAGAAACAGAGACAGAGGAAGCAGTGGGAAAATCTCTTATACTAATGACCCAGTTGAAGCTGACCTTCACCACTGGACTGTGTGAGTTAGCATACAGGCTGAATGGTTCTCACGAAGACCAAAACTACAGTGGCTGAAATCATTTACTCTCTCTCTAATATAAGCTGCCAAAAGCCAACAGCCTGGGCTGATGCAACAGCACTGCCATGTTCAGTACATGGTTTCCGCTCTATGCTGCAGCAACTACTGTCATCGCCATGAGTCCCCAGCTGGCAGGAGGGCGGGTAGGGCAGTCGTGGGCAGTCCCCCAGCTTCTACGTAGCATCAGTTCCTCTCCCGTCTCACTGGCGCAAGCTTGGTCACATGGTCATCTCCAGTAGCAAAGGAGGCTGGGAAATGCAGTGTCTAGTCCACGTGCCCAATTCAAACTCTGAGGAGTTCCATTACGAAAAGGAAAAAAGGGATAATGGATGCTGGGGACAGTTGGCTGTCTCTGCCCTTCCCAGTTTTCCATGAAGAAGCAGAGTTTATGGGACTGTCGTGGTGTGGACATAGAAAGTACTTGTTATTGGCCACTGGTACCAGTTACCATGGCAACCACACTGACCGGCTGGTGCTACCCACATTGTCATCTTTTTTTCTGCATCCTTTGCATAAATGACTTCTCTAAACAAGCAAGTTTGTGAGAAAGAAATCTTGTGAACTGAATTTCCACTGTTTCTTGGTCAATGGTTCTTCCTGAACTTGGTGGTCCTGATCTTACATCTTTGTGGATAAAATTTGATTTGCAGATAAGAAACAGAAATATGATTCACTAATATTTTTCCCCGCAGGCTTCCTGGATAAAAGTGGCTGCTCACATGTACAGCTAATCTTGGCACATTGTGTGTGTGTTGCGGGAAAAAGAGTGGGGTGAGCTTGTCCTGTGGGCCCCATCTCTTGCTTTGGGGGTCCTTTTCTTTTCCCTCCCCAAATCTCTGCCCTGTCCTTATTTACCCATACCTTTTCCCACCCAGTATGTGCAAAGACCTTCAGCTGACATTCTATAAAACTGTGTTCTATGTACCACTTTTTTGTGACAGGCTACTATAATTCCAAAGCGGAAGTACTTATTGTCATATAATTTATGCAAACTGCATCCTCCCTCCTAGATAATCATAATGCACTGGAGAAAATTAGAGCCTCTTCATGAAAAACAAAATGCTTACAGAAGTTTACACCAAGTGTGCGTCAAATTCATTTGAGCAGAAAACAGGTGTTGAGAAGTGCCTGTTGGAAAATGTCCACTCTCATCTTGCTGCAGTGGAACGCACAGAAAAAGCCGTGAACTTTAGAGCCAGACACATCTGAGTCCGAATCCTAGCTCTGCCACCCACTATGTGTGGCCCTCAGATTCTTCATCTCAAAATCATCTATCGCATTACCACCCAGGGTTAGTCTGAGAATTGATGGAACACTATATGTAAAACTTAGTGCCTGGAGTATTACAGAAACTCGATAAAAGCGTCTTTATCATTGTCACCAGGCAGGACATCATTTAACAAGAGCCAACTGTGTCAGTCTGCTACGCAGTTTGTGTCAGGCGTGGTGAAGGATTCCTCCAGAGCCCTCTCCTATGCTGAGTCCACTAATGCATGCTGGGTCTACAGCTTACCACTGCGATGGCTTGGGGTGAAGCAGGAAAGTCTGAGTACATTCCTTCTGCCTGATTCTTGCCTTCCAGTGTTGTACAGTGTAAGCCCGGAGAACAGCATCTACCTCCCACCAATCCCCACGCCACCTGGCTTCAAGCCGGGCATCGCAGGAGCACAGCTGGTAGGCAGTGCCTGACTTCCGGGACAGGTAGACACAGAGCACAGCCAGGGGTGCACAGGGCTCCCCTGCTCTCGCGGTCATGTGGAGGCAGGCTCAGCCGTCAGGGCGTTGGGGAAACACGCTGCCTTTGTAGAGATCTGGGACTTGGGGATTATCACCTTCAGTTCCACAGGGCCCTGTTTTAGAGTCTGGGGGCCCCAGCTGAGCTCGCCATATTTAAGAGATACCTTAACCAGTTTAAGGGCATCCGCTCTGATGGTCCCCATGACAACCCTGGGAAGCCCAGAGTGAGCAGCCCACAGGCTCTGCCAACAGGGAGGCCCATCCACTAATGGGATAACATCTGGGGAAAAGCTGATCCTCCCCAGCAGCCTTTTTAAGTCTGCATAGGCGAGTGTGTTCCTGGCACAGGAGTGGTCTTGCTTATAATTAACAATCAGCCTTAATGTCTGTCGAATGTCCATAACGTCCTCAGGAGGAGTTTTGTCATTCCCATTTTGTAAATGAGTGAAAGACAGAACTTGACCAAAACTCAGGCGTTCTTATTTCTTGGACAATTTAAACTAGAGTAGATGTTTGTTTTTCACTGACCAGCATAATGTCAAAATATCAACAACAAAAAAAAAGGTAGGGGTAGAATTAAGGAAGAGAACAAGGGAAGGAAGGAGGCAGGAAGAGAGGGAAGGAGGGGTGGTTAGATGGTGTGGAACTGACATAGGTTGCCAGTTTGTGTTATTTCACAGATGTTAAAAAACAATGGCTGCTACTATTACCGACTGTCACCACATGAGCAGGATCCGAGACAAGAGCAAATTTTCTTAGATTGTCAGAAAGGACAGGTGGTGACTTTGACTGCCATCCCCCCAGGAACCCCATTTTTCTAATTTCCACTTAGAGGCATGACACCTAGAGCATGTCCCACATATGGAAATTGTCTGAGGACGAGGCCACACAGCAACGTTGGACGCCCCCGCCCCCAGACCCCTTCTCTGCTTCCCCACACAAGTCCCCATTTTTTTTCAGATGATGTCCAAGGCTCTCGAAACCAAACCATCCATCCTTTGGGCCTTTTAAGCTACCACATATGGATAAGGTATCAACAAGTAACAAACCATAAACTTATATGTATACCGTGTAGAACAAATAGTATATTTTAAACTGAAAGAAAGGAATTTGTACTGAGTTTAAGTTAAATGTTTTTATTTGGTTCATTCTAAAAACAGGAAAATAGAAAATGGTGTGTGACAGTTTATGGGCACAAAGGAAATAAATCATTCTTGGGCAAAGCTATCTTTAGCAAAATTTTATGGCTGGCTCAGAAACTTTTCAAAGGCAGAGGTCGCTGATATCGTGCCTGTGCTGTTGCACACCGGCTCTGGAGCCTGGTGAAGTTTCCCAGAAGGCAGACGTGTGAGAACTGACCTGTGAGACTAGCTCCGTGCGAAGGAGAAGCCCTGCGCTGCACCCAGGGTGGGCAGGGTCCACTCGGGCTTCGCCGTCACGTGGCACGACGGGGCGCAGCGCCCTGACTCACTTGGCAACGTCCACGGGCGCGACAGGAAGGCCCGGGAGCCCGCGATGGGCTTGCCGCCGCCCACGCTGCCCCAGCCCGTGTCAGGGCTCCGTGTCCTGTGCGCACGAAAGGCCGGCGGGTCTCAACCTGGGCTGAAAAGTGGCGCGTCTCCCCACTAATGAGAAGTCACTGTTCTCTGGTAGCTAAGTCAGCCCTGCTGCCGCGTTACAGGAGTTACACACGGAAAATGGCAAACACTAGAAAACTCAACTGCGTTTGGATGCTTTCTCTAGGGATTCTGTCATTTGTTTTATTGTTCCCAAATATTTCCCAGAGGCATGGCCCTGTGTTTGTTCTGATGCAAACAAAATAACAATCACTCCCGGTTATCGAGCATTTGCTATGGGACAAGTGGCTTCTGGGCATTCCCTTTTCAATCCTGTGGCTACTCTAATCAGAAACGAAGGGGCAAGATGTTCCTGTCTGCGTTTTACAGAGGAGGACCACAAAGCCCAGGGAAGCCGAAGAGCAGCGTGTCGCCGCTAATGAATGAGATTCACGTGCCAGCCTTCTGGCCCTGGGACATCCCACCAGGTTCTCCGCTGGCTGCCCGCCCAGCCCTGCCCGTGCAGCTCACACACCACCCGCCCCCGCCAGGCAGCCTCCGCTTGAATTCTTGCCTCCTGCAAGGACGAGTCTCCAAAATGCTCTGCTTCGTTGTTAAAATCAGAACCAAAACCAAGCCAAGTGGAAACTTATTCTCCAAGAATAGTCAAAATGTTCCCTCTGTAAGTGCAGAAAAAAAATACTGCAATAAGACTTTGAAGAAATGTTCACATCACATCCATTTTTAAAAGTGTTTACTGCAAACAAATACCCTGCCTACTCAAATTACTTAAAAAACAATCTAAATTAGGAAAAGGGCTTAGGGAAACTTCTGTAATGAACTAAAAAGGATGAGCTGTAGTTAGTACTTCACTTGTATATGCATGAATCGATCTAAACTGTGTTTTTTTCCTTAAGTGGCTTATCGTACATGGTTCATGTCTCTGTGTGTGCTTATCCACATACATTAATACTCACCTTCAGAAAAACCTAGTTTCATAGAACCCTAGTGTCCCCTGAGTAGATGAAGACCACCACAGAGTAGCCATCAGAAGTCACAGTCTGTGTGTCACCGTGACCTTCCTTTTCCCTTACTGCCCAGTGGGAAGGGAGAGATGAAAGAGGTGAGACACACTCTGAGGGGAGAAGGTGGTAGAGGGTGCAAGGCTGAAGACTTTCTGGAAGCCAGCAGTTTCCATGTCTGAAGAAAAGCTGCCAGGACCCTTCAGTTCCCATGCTGGGAGGCCATCAGCCCAGGGCTGTGTGAGTGACCACTGGGCACGTCCTGCCGGCTCGGTGTGGTCACTAGTACTACAGCATACACAGAGCTGGCTCATTGGTCACGGGTGTGCCCTTCTCCAGACCTCTTACCCAGGCACCAGTGGACCTAATTCCTTCACAACAGGAGGTACTGCTCACGACACAGGTAAAGCCACCTGCCAGGGTCCAGCAGAGCAGCTGGGAGGTAGAGGCCAATTCCATTTCTGTCCTATGACTGTTCCTCAGGGGAGATGGGCGCTAAAAATGCCAAATCATCTACAGGAAACTCGAGACAGTAAAAGACCACTGGTCATCAAGGGTTCGGACCGGGCGGAGGGATGAATAGGCAGAGCACAGAGGATTTTTAGGGCACTGAAAATTGTACGACATTATAATGGTGGATATCTGTCACTGTACCTCTGTCTGTCCAACCCCACTGAATGTCCAGCACTAAGAGTGACCCTAAGGTAAACGATGGGCTCTGGGTGAGGACGACGTGTCCGTGTAGGGTCACCAATTATAACAAATGTACTCTCTGGTGGGGGGGGGCGTTGCATGTATGTGGGGGGGAGGGGCTATGTCGGAAATCTCTGTACCTTCCCCTCAATTTCACAGTGAACTTACAAGTGCTGTAAAAAATCGTCGTAAAAGTAAAGTCAATTGGTGGATTCAGCAGAGTGGGGAATAAGCTACTGATCTTGGAGAATGGTTTTCTGAGTGATAAAACAAGAGGTCACAGAGAGCTGACAGCTCAGCCTTCCATCTAATTCTTTCTTCTCAGCGGGCACACAGGACAAAGATAAAGAGCTGGGCCCTGGAAAGGCCCTGGGGCCGTGATAAATCTATGCCACTCCGGGGCTGGCCTCAGAGGCCCCAAGTGGCTGACAGGCCGAAGGTCCTGCTGTGGCACAGCCCCACCGGCCCAGCTCCCATGTGAAGGGGAGCAGCTGGCCAAGAAGCTATGCCAAAAGCACAATTACACAACTACTGCCCTACAGGTTGGAAATATAATACATGTGCTCTAACTTAGGTGATCCAACCAAGTTTGCAAATGCAGCTAAGTTTTCATAAATGGCGAAATCTAGTTAATTGGGTAATAATTATTGATTTTCAAAGTAATTAATGTTCGCAGTTTTTCCTTATGTCC
The DNA here is from genome assembly GCF_964194185.1 of Rhinolophus hipposideros. Lineage (NCBI taxonomy): Eukaryota > Metazoa > Chordata > Mammalia > Chiroptera > Rhinolophidae > Rhinolophus > Rhinolophus hipposideros. The sequence continues at coordinate 2,967,421 of NC_138057.1, read as the reverse complement.
AGGTTTATGTCAGCAGACTCAGCATTTAAAGCATTCATTCAGAAAATGAAAGGCCTTGAAGTTGGATGCTGTGGGGTAAGGAGACTCAGAGAATGGACACCTCATCGTCACAGGTGTCGTTGACGAGGTGATGGTTTGGCGGTGGTTCTCAAACTTGGCTGCACTGCAGAATCACTGAGAAGCTGCGAAACTGGCACCCGGGCCCACCCTGACCCACTGGGTCAGACATCAGGATGGATGGCACTGGCATCAGCATGGTTTTAATTTCCCAGGGAGTCACATTGCCAAAGCAAGGTTGGGACCACCGCCCGCAGCAGTGGACTGGGAGTGTCTTGTCTTGAAGATGCAAGCATGGTCATCAGTCCTGGCTGAACCCTTCACTCGGAGAGAAAGACCCGCCTACCAGAAATTAGAAATCAAGTTATTCTGTAACTTAGAAAAACAAAAAGCAGAAGTGGCATCACCAAGAATGCTTGTTTTCCCCTCAGGGCAACTGTGAAACTGTCTTACCAGAAAAAAATAAGAAACTGACACCTAGAAAGTTTTTCACCGCCTGTTCCCATGATCAATTAGAAAACTGTGACCCTGGGTTTTGTCACAGAAGAAAATTGGAGGCAGTGAACTGAGAGGAGTAAGGGCTCATCTATGAGATTCCCAGGGGTGTAAAGGCTGAAGTCGGCACTAGCTGCCCACACGGAGGGCATCTTCCCTCACCGGAGGCCTTGTCTCTGGGTGACACCAGGTCTCCCTTTGCAGCAAACATCTTCACCACCTGTGTGAGCTCGGGGTAACTAGGACTCAAAAAGTCCCGTGAGCACAGGGGCTTAAAGGGGTGAAAGTTAAGAGCGGAATAATAACACACCATACGATGAAGACAGAAAGGCCATGAAAACTAGCTTTGCAGTCACATAACAGAGTGTTTAGCAAATGGATAATGCATTGTACTGACAGCACTTTCTCTAGGAGATACCATCAAGTGAATCTTCGCAGAATGCGTTATGAGCTGTGTTAGGATCTTTTCAAAGGAAACAAGTCAAATAAAAACAAAGATGTGCACAGGACTTCTGTGAAACGCATCACATCTTCCCCACTGGTCACCAGGGGAGCTCCTGCTCCCATGTGAGGGCCAGCTCCAAGGACGAAGGAATGAATTCTGCCTGTGGGCCTGGTGGGTGATGAGTCAGGCTAGAAATCTACTGTCCCCTCCAACAGACTTGATCTCTAAAGAGCTAAATGCCCAGTCTTGTCAGAGCCAGGAGCCCAATCTTTGCCATTTAAACAAGTGTGAGGACCACGTCTGTGTCCTAAAGACTGTGGGCACAAGCAGATGCCCCCGCCAGGCCGGGTGTGTCCCAAGGGCCCCAGCCTGGACTCTACAGCATTCCTGGAACGTCCTCCAGCCCCCACTTCCAGGTACTGCTCAACACAAATGCCAGATCTCAGCACTGCTGCTTCTCCGTGCAGGTGACAGACGTCGTGACAGGGAAGCAGCTTTCAGGGTAAAGGATGTGGCATCAAAGATGTATGATGACCCCCAGCAAGTCATTGTAGCCTTTTTTCTCTGGGAAACTTATTTTATTATTTAATGAAGAAAGGAGTAAGTAAACCGTATTTCATCTGAGGCTGTTGAATCAAAATGAAAGATGTTAATACACTTCAGGTTGGTATATTTATTTTATAAGTCATATTAATAGTAATTCTTTTCCATCTGGTCCCTGTAAGTTGTTATTCCTGCCATGTCACTCACCACGTTGCTTTTTAAAGATTACATCATCCATCACTTATTCAACTGAGATCTTTACAATTGCCATCAATGCAAATTGTACAGCTCCCATGGTGAATGTTCTTTGAGCCTGTGTGTGGGAAACATCCTTCCCCAAAGAAGCTGTGTGTTTGGAATTTGCCACCGAACACAGGGACAGATCGCCTTACGTGCCGTCTGGGACGTCCTTCCCTCCTCCCAGACCTGGCCCTCTGTATCCTACTTGAACTCAGATCTGATCTACTGTGAATGCCTGAGCCCACGTGGAAGAAGCAAACCACCCCAGGAGACACTTGATTCTCCTTGCGCAGCTCCTTAGAGCGACTGATTTACATCTTGAGGTGGAAATTGCAAGATCACCATTAGGAAGTCAGCCCTAATTTGAAAGTAGCTGTGAATGTTCTTATTTTAAATTTAGTGGCAAGAGTGTACCTTTCCTTTTAGCTAGAGGAGTTTCTTCTGCAAATATTTTTTTTAATCTCAGTAATAACATGGAATTTTCATCTAATTCTACCCCTTAATATTTTAATCAGTTCATCTAAATGCCCAAATAAAACGATCCACCTGGTCTTTTTTTTACCTACACCTGTGAGAGGTAATTCTTTTGATTCTTAACCAGGGGCCATGGATCCCCCAAGAATCTGTGGACAGAATTTGGAAGAAGGGGTACATGAACATAAATGGGGGAAAATGAATCTCTGTTGTCATTCACCTATGACTGAAATTTACTGTTGACTTTGGCTGTGAATCAGCAGTTCTCATGGTCTTGCCGCTTTAGAAATCTCAGGTGTTTTGAAGACACACTGTAATCATTGCAAACAGACACATATAAAATTGGTTTTTGTGACATCCTATGGATTTTGTACATAGTTTTAAATATTCTGAGAAGGAACCCAAAGGCATCACACAGCTAAAGTAGTCCATGGTTCAAAAAGGTAAAAATTGGTCAAGCGATGGTAAGACAGGAACACAGCTCACTTGGGCATCTAACATATACATACCCCTTGAAACAAGAATGCGCCAGTTACAATGAATCTCACAGGGCACACTTCACTTTTCAGACTCCTTTCTCTCTTCGTTGCAACTCTACCAGGGAGGCAAACTAAGTGCTGGGCAGATTTGGTCACCCTCACAGCCCTGAACAGAGAGGCCGCGTGATGCCTCTGGTCATAGAGCTGTGAGCCCCGAAGTGAGAGCTTGTCTCTGTTGCCTGGAAATTCAGCTCCCTCCCAGGTGGAGGTGAGAGGAGCTGGCCCTCCTATCTTCCCCTCAGTAGGAACCTGACCCTCTTATATTAAAGCTCCCCAAGCCTTGAGTTGGCAGCTGCATGTTGGATTCACTCTGTGCTCAGTCCACCCTGCACCTTTCTGGGGAGAACGTGGCTTCTCTGGAGAGAACCAAAACAGCCCATTTCCCAGATGAAGCTGGTAAGTGGGTCCAGCTGGAAACCTGAGTGTGCCAATTAGCTCTTCCCCAAACAGAGATGCCGGGTGCTCACGGAATAGGTTGGCGAAACAGACAAGCAAGAGATGAGGCAGTATATACAAAAATAAATTCAAAATGGCTTAAAGACTTAAATGTAAGATCTGAAACCATAAAATATCTAGAAGAAAATATAGGAAGAAACTTCACAGACATTACCCGGAGTAAGATTTTCACTGATATATCCCCTCGCACGAGGGAAGTAAGAGAAAAAATAAACATGTGGGATTACATCAAACTAAAAAGTTTTTTCACAGCAAAGGATTCCATCAATAAAACAAAAAGAGATCCTACTGAATGGGAAAGGATATTTGCCAATAATATATCCAATAAGGGATTAATATCACAAATCTATAAAAAACTTACTGAACTCAACTCCAAAAAAACAAACAACCCAATTAAAAAATGGGCAGAGGACTTGAAGAGACATTTTTCTAAAAAGGACATACAGAAGGCAAGCAGACATATGAAGAAACGCTCAACCTCACTAACCATCAGAGAAATGCAAATAAAAACCACAATGAGATACCACCTCACCCCAGTCAAAATGGCTATCATCAATAAATCAACAAACAACAAATGCTGGCGCGGATGTGGAGAAAAGGGAACGCTAGTGCACTGTTGGTGGGACTGCAGATTAGTGCAGCCACTATGGAAAACAATATGGAGGTATCTCAGAAATCTGAAAATGGAACTACCCTATGATCCAGTAATTCCACTCCTAGGCATCTACACGGAGAAATCCAAAACTCCAATTCAAAAATCTGTATGCACTCCTATGTTTATTGCAGCACTTTACACAATAGCCAAGACATGGAAACAACCAAAATGCCCATCGGTAGATGACTGGATTAGGAAGCTGTGGTACATTTATACAATGGAGTATTACGCAGCCATAAAGAAGAAAGAAATCTTATCATTTGCAACAACATGGACGGACATAGAGAACATTATGTTAAGTGAAAAAAGTCAGAAAGAGAAAGACAAGTACCATATGATCTCACTTATATGTGGAATCTAAAGAAAAGAATAAGTGAATGAACTAATCAGAAACAGTTTTGGGGACACAAAGAAAAAACCGAGAGTTATTAGATGAGCGGGGGGTGGGGGTGGGGATAAGGGGAAAGGGGAAGGGATTAGGAAACAGTTGGTAACCACAAGACGGCCATGGGGTTTTTGAAAATTAACTTGGGGAACGTATTCAATAATGTTGTAAAGATTTTGTTGGGTATTCGATGGACATGTGTCCCATTTGTGAGACCACCTCAGGGATACTGTAGATGCCTGATCATGGCATTGTACACCAGAAGTTAAACATTAATGAATGCCAACTATAATTTTATATATATAATGTGATGGTTCAGTGTGAGGTCGGAGGGATAGTGGATGGGGGGAGGGGGGTTCACAGTGTGAAGGATATAAATGATGAACGTCTAAGTATTACCTTGTCATGTACACCTGAAACTAATAAATTTAAAAAAGAGAGATGAGGCAGTAATAGTAAGGAGAAGAGAGGGCAACTCGGGGGAAACGGAGGACGCAGACAAGACAGTGCGAGCAGGAGTGGGAGACGCGAAGGACAGGTAAGAAGCGCAGGAGGCCAATGACTGAGCCGAGGCCCCGAGAAAGGACCTGGCCAGAGCAGGAGGTGGCGAGGGAATGGGGCAACGGCCACTTCAAGTTTGTCCCAGCCATTTTGCTTTTTATCTAGGATAATGTTTATATTTTACAATAATAAAACCATTAATTTATAAATTTTGAAGTCATCCAGTTTTCTCCATTTTCAGAGTAGTCTCTTCTTGTATTTCTTGTAAAAGAACCAAGGAGACCAGATTCAAACCTCAGCCTGAGGTCTCTAGGCCATGGGCCTGTGAGCCTCAATTTCTCTATTTGCAAGGCAAGGGCTACATGTGGAGGGAAGCTGGGAGTCCCCAGAGGCCAGCCGGCTGCCCCAGCCCCTCCATCTGCACAAACACACCCTCCCAAGTTTCTCCAAGCAGCATCCCAAGCTCACGGTGGCAGCCCTGCCTGTCCCACTTCCTCTGGCTGCCTCACTCTCCCGTATTTTGTCTCCAGGGCATCTGGCACCACCTGACATATTATGTACTAAACTTGCTTCTCTGTGCCCTGTGCAGCTGCCTCCCTCCCCCCGCCCAGAACGTGAGCTCTTCATGCTTTGTGTGCCTTGCCATGTCCCTGCCCTGCACTGTGCTGGCCTGGGGTCCCTCTCAGCAGTGTCTGGCTGATGGACGTGAGCACCAAGCGCACAGAGAGCGGCTGTAACAGCACTTGTAGGCAGTGATGTCTCCAAGGTCCTGCTCTCAGCATCAGACTTGGCCCCGGAAGGCAGAAGGTGCTGTCTGCCACAGCTGCCCCCTCCGTTCAGGCCGGACGCTGTAGAAGTCCCACACAGCATGTCGGAGAAAAGGAGGACAGGCCTGACAGGCCAGGGCCACTGGCCTGGAAGAAGGGACTCTCTGGCCTGTGGGCTCACATGTGCCTGGATCTCTCCACACTCCAAGCTGGGTGCGACCACCCTGGGGCTGGCAGGTCACACTGAGCAGACCTTTTTTTACGCAACCATGTTTGTGGTGGGCTCTCCTGCCTGGTCTCTGGGACATCTGCCGGAAATCAGGCACCGCCTGTGGGATTCCGCAGCCATCTCAGCTGGCGTCCTGCTGCCGTTGACTGAAGCCACAGCCTGGGCCTGCACCTCAGAGAAGGGGTGAAAAAAGCAGCGTGGCCTGGGCCATCAATCAACCTCGGTGTTGCCATCTGAGGTGAATCTCATGCAAAAATAAAATCAGAACCCCCAGTCCAAAATATCCTCCGAGGGAGACCATGGGGGCTCTGCCTGTGGTGGATGAGACAGAGACCACAGCATCTGGGATTCCTAATTATAGGGGGGCTCAGGTCCGAAAGTGTCATGTGTGAGCTGAGATGTGACTATCTGCACAGCCTTCTAACTGTCGTCCTGGCCACCAGCTTCCTCACAGCAGTAAGACAAAAATATCGACATCCGTGTGCCCCAACAAGCTTCCCAAACCTGTAGGACTGCTTTTCACCTTTCTCTTCAGGATCCATTTTAGATATGGGGTCGGTTAGTGCTCCATCCCCATGCTGAGATGAGCCAGCAGGACCTAAAAGAACAGTACGTTCTTTAAGTTCTCAGTGCAGGTAAAAGACATTTTCACTAATCCATTTGGGGGAAAGTATTTATTGACAATGTATTGGAAAAGTGACAATTCCTTCCAGACTCTTCTACCCGAGGAGCTTCCTATGTTTCTTCCTTCAACGTCTCCCAGGCCAGGCCAGGGTGTTGGGATATGGCCAGGGGAGAGTAGGGAGCCGCCAAAGGTGTCAAACAGAGCAGTGAAGGACTAGAGGGGATTCTAAAGGAAACAGGCAGAGCAGAAGACGCATTGGGCCCCACTGGAGTGTACCCTGTCGGGTGGCCTGGAGGGGTCCTGCAAGTGGAGAAGGATGGGCTGACAGTTAGTGCAGGGCCAGAGGCCCCATGCACGGCCACTAGGCTGGGTCCTGGGAAGACAGTTTCAGAGATAGAGCAAAGGACATGTGAGTCACGGATAAAGAGAGAACAGAGAACAAGAGCAACAGTTCCTGAAACAGAAAAGTGTGGGAGGAGATGCGACTGGTAAAGAGGAGGGTCAGCTTGTTCTGGGGACTCCGGAGTTTGAGGCAGTGTTGGAAACGTTGGTATGGAGAGCAAATGGACATCATGAGAGGAGACAAGCTCTCCAAGGAAGTGATTCTTGAAAAATTTTTGATCAAGATGGCAAACTACACTTATATGCTATTTGAGGTAGAACTAATTAGTCACAAAAATAAATCCATGAGTTCACAGAAAGTAAGAATCAGTACCATCAGGAAGCCAGAAGTCATAGCAATTCCTGCGCAACTGAAAGAAAATGAGGTCCATGTTGATGGAGGAACAAGAGTAGAGCGGAGGAGAGAGAGGTCTGGGCACTATGGTGGCCCTGAAAGCAGGAGGAGGATCCAATGGCTATCAGATGGACTGGAAAGTCCCAGCCTAGGGAATGAGTCTGAGCACTGGTGTCTCTGCATGCTGGGCTGAGTGTGGGTGGAGCAGAGATTCTTACCCCATGCTCCAGAAGTGGCAGGGTCAGAAATCAGAAGGTGTGGACCAGCCCCACTGCCAGAAGGTAAGCTACCAGTTCACCCTTCCCAACCAAATACAGTCCCCTCGGTCCTGCGATTGAAAGTGTTCGTGAGAGGAGAGCAGTTCTCATCAAATCAAGGAGTTAAAAATTGATGATCACCATACATCCCAGAGGAGTGAACATTGTGAAAAGACATGCCAATACAACAAACAAGCAAGAAAACACTTCAAGAGTGGAACTGATGGGACAAAACGTATCATGCATTAAAATTGGCCTCATCAGTACCCTCAGGGTAGGTATGAGAGTGTATTACATGCCTCAATAGAGAGCGTGTGAAATCACCGTAGGTGAAGCTCTGCTCTATGCTCTGCTAGGTGCTGCCTTTCCCTTCAGGCACAGACACATTGTCCGTGCTCTCTCTCTGTCCTGCACTGTCGACTTTACCCTCTTCATCAGGGCATCTCAGTCAGACTACAGACAGCACACCTGCTATTCTAAAAGGGACGCTCACTCTTTCCTTACATTCCCCTTCCCCCCATCACCCCATTCCTCTGCATCTTTTATGGGGGGAAAAAACTCTAAAAATGAGTCCCACCATCTCCACTACCTATTCCATTTTTCTGGGAGCCCTCTCCACCAGGTTTTCATCCCATTCCCCCAAGACTGCTGAAGTCAGGACGATCTCACAGTCAGACCCTTGCATGGGCATGGTGAATCACCTTTGCTCTGACCAGCCTTCCACAAGCTCCAGACTCCACAAGCTCCCTGCATTCCTCCCATCACATGGCACTCCTCCTGGGCTGTGGGGCCAGAACCCATCTTTTTCCCAACTCCAAAGTGCTGAGCTGCTGGGCTCGCTGGTGCTTGCATCTCTTTCACCCCCCTGTGTCATCCACACATTGGCCACCAAATCCACCCAACCTCCTAAACCTCAAACTTGAGATGACGTCTCTAGATGGAGATCAAATAGGCGACACCAACATGCCCAATGTGAACCCCATGCTATTCACTCCAACCTGTTTCTCCCCACTGTTCTCCATCCCACTCCTCAAGATAAAACCTTCAAGTCACCCTTGACCTCTCCCCTCCTTCACATCCCAACACCACAATTCAGGCCACCATCATGCCCCGTCTAGGCTATCACAGTAGACTGCAACTTGTCTCTGTGCTCTCACTTGCCCAACCCCCAAGAGACCCCAAGGGAGGATCTCAACAGGTGAACTGGATTGAGTCACTCCCTGGGGCATACTCTGCAGGGGGTGCCCCCACACCTCAGAGTCTGATGTCCTCACTGTCGCCTCAAGACCCGATAGTGCTAGCACTCACACTCACAGCCACCTCATGGCCTGCCTTCCCATACAGGTCTCTCACTGTTGCTGGCACACATTTTTGGCAACGAGATAAGGAAAAGAATGAGAAATCAGTATGGAACAGGAAAATACCAAAGATATTAATACAGTCAAATACAGTCATTGTTTGAAGACAAGATGAAGACAAAATGGTTGCATATCTAGAGAGATCCACAAAACACAAATAAACAAAAAAGCTTTTCTCTACACTGCAATAGACAATTAGAAAATGCAATGAGAAAAAATATTTTTTTACATTAGAAGCAAAATCCCATAATATCTACAAAAACTGTACAAAACTTACCAAAAAAAAAAAAAAACCCTTAAAACTTTAAAGTCAAAAAGGATCCCTGAATATATGGAGACATATATTTATCTTAATGAATCAATTTTGTAAAGAAGCCAATTCTCCAGTTAAATCTATGAATTCAGTGGAAGCCTAATCAAAATTTCCTCCCAATATTTTATTGTGAAAAATTCAAATACAAAGAAAAGTTGAAAGAATTTTACAGTGAACATCTGTATACTTACTACTTAGACTCTACTATTAGCATTTTATCACATTTGCTTTATCACAAATTGTGTACTCATTCCTCTATCCAACCATCAATCCATCTTTTTCAATGCATGTCAGAGTTGCAGCTTCATTACACTTCACCTCTAAGCACATTGTATTCATATCATTAGCTAGAGTCATTGTTTTTTTATAGTGTTCTGTTTTTTGAAAATTTATACACTGTTAAACACATGAATCATAAGTGAACGTTTCCAAAGGTTTGGGATGGACATACCTGTTAATACAAACCAGTATCAAAAATGAAAATTATCATCACCCCAGAGGGTTCTCCCACGTACCTGCCAATCTATCCCCACTCCCACTGTGAGGAAAATACCTTCTGATTATTTCGACCATGTGTCAGTTTTGCCTCTTCCAGGAGTTTGTATAAATGGAATCTCACATTATGCATTCATTTGTGTTTGACTTCTCTCACTCAGTGTAATCATTTTGAGATTCAGTCTAGTGGTTGCCAGTATCTAGAGTTCAATTTTTTTTCTCTTGCCTAACATTCCACTGTGTACATGAACCGTGGTGTAGTTATCCATTCAATGGTTGACAAATACCTGGACTACCTATCAATCAGTTTTTAAATGGAATTTGGGGAGCAAATCCTAAAATATAGGAGAGAAAAAGAGTACAATGGCCAAGAAAAAATGTCTGTGAAACAGGACTTGCCCTACTAGATATGAAAGCACATTAGACGGCTATAATAATTAGGAGAGTGGATTTTGACACAGAAGAGGCAAAAAAAATCAACAACAGAATAGAGTTTGAACGTCCAGAGACAAACTTGTGTATATAAAATAAATATGTTTAAATAAAAGTAGGCATTTATCACCATGCATAGATACAAATCTGAAAAAAAGAAAGAAAAATATAGAGAGAACATGGAAGAGACTTGCCTAAGGAAAGCATAAAACCCAGAAACTATAAATGAAAAAAACTGACTAACCACAGAAAATTTAAAACCACCTGCACAATGAAAAACATAAAAGCTGAAAAGATAGATAAATTGAGGGGAGAGCATAATGTCCTTAGTTGTGTGTTTTTTTTAACTCCTACAAATCAGTAAGAATTAGATAACTCCTAGAAAACTCAGCAAATGAAATGAACATTGTCACAGAAAGGAAGAAATACAAATGACTAGAATGTTTTCTTAAATGTTCAATCTCACTCAAAAATAGACAGCTGCCAATAAAAGGCCATCAATTGACAAAGTTTTAAAATTGAAAATAGACACTGTTGACAAGATTTTGAGACACTCTCATACATTTTGTTTACAGCTTGGGAAGTCCAGCATTATAAATGGGCATATCCTTGGACCTATAATTCCACTTCTGGCAACTAGTCTGGTAGATCTACAAAATGCTGGAACACAAACACTGTGGTATTAAAAAATTGAAAATGATTAAAATGTTCATCAAGACGAAAAGGATTAAATGAAATATAATATATCGGTACTACAGAACATTATTCAGCTCCTTAAATAATAAAGGAGAGTTTTCAGACTAACATAGAAAACAATCTCCAAGCTATATTTTTAAAAAGAGAATCCATACATGAAATATTATGTATGGTATGAGCCAATACGTGTAAAAATGAATCATGTATGTGCCCATGTACAGGTTTCTCAACACACAGGAAAATATCTTGAAGGCTGCATAACAGAGCCTTTTCCAAGAACAGGATTTTTACTCTATTGCTTGGATCTTGACACTGAGAATGTATAACTTGTCTCATAAGGTATGTTTTGTTTGGTTTGGTTTGGTTTGGTTTGGTTTTGGAGATATGGAGTTGAGGAAGGCCGATCTTTCCTATAACTCCTGAATCTTAATAATTACCAATTATTTGTAACATTTACAAATAAATTATAGGCCCCTTTAATTGCTAGAAAACTGGAAATGAAGGATGAGAGAAGAGGGAGTCATCGTCGTCGTCACCACCATCGTCATTGTCCTGGCTTGCAGTCGCAGAGCACCCCCCATGTGGGTAGGAGATATGTCATATCTGATGCCCACCAGACCCTACAAAGGGGATATTATTATCTCCACTGAAGAGACAATGAATCTGGGGCTCAGAGGTGTAACAGCACTGCCCAAAGCCTTACAGCCACAGAACAGGAGTTGGAACCAGGGATCTGTTTCCAGAGCCTCTCCTGGTTTCCTCTGCATCGCCTTGAGGCCATCACATGCACGGTGGTTCCCCTTCAGAGGCTCTGGCTGCCCAGTATGACACACTAGAGACACTCTCACACCCCGGTGGGCATTGCATCACGTCCCACTGGAGCTGAAACCCACAGGGGTATTCAGCTGGTCTAGATTCTCCTTGGTACTCAAAAGTCAAGTTGGTCCTGGTGCATAACACCATGGACACCACCATCTTCACGTGCATATGCATATACATACATGCACATATGTATACACATTTATTGCTAGAGTCTCAGCTTCTCTGAGCACCAAAAGCATTCGTATTGAACAGTATTGGCCCTGGGCAAAATTTTAAGGAATGCGAATGCATCTTTCCGATTTCTTATCACTTTACATCCACATGATGCTCTTTGACGCCCAACATGTGGGCAGGTGATGCAAGTATGTGATGACCGCTTGCTTGAACTGGGCCAGATGTTTCCCAACCCTCCTGTGCAGGGGGCTCCTCGTGCACCATTCTAGTTGTTTTAGAAAACAAACAGTGTGTTCGGGGCTAGATTGCTCCCCATCTTTGCCCGCCATTCTCTCGCTTTAGCAATTGTCTTCTCCCTACCTGCTTTCCCTTTGGTGGTGCGCAGAACAGAACTCAGCACCCATGCCCTCCCCCACAGTGTTCAGTCTTTCCTCAAGTTCTCAAGGCTCCCTGCACTTCCTGCCCTCCTCCCAGTGTTTTGATTTTTCTGTCTTTCCCAGGGCCACCCACCAGCTCCTCCTTAGGAAAAACTACTTTCATGCTTACACACATATGACCGACAGTGATTTAAAGTGATCCCCATCTTATAATATACTTGAAGCTTGTAACAGCCAAACCCAGGAAATTCTGGTACCAAGAGGTACCAGTGAGATCTAGAAGGAGGAAATATGTGGGGATAAGTGAGCCTCTTGGTCCCAAAATACTGTTATATCTACGATTGCTTCCCTGGTGCTGTAGAATTAAAATAAAAGTGCACAAAACAAAATGTCATCAAACTCCCCCTATGCTATGGTTCTGTGTTGTCTCATGGCCTTAAATAAAGAAATGTGTTACTCACCCACCCCCAAAACTGACAGTGATCTTTCTTAGACACCCCATTTTCATGGGGATTCTAGAATCTATTTTATTCATGGTTGTGCTCTATCAACAGTGAACACATTTCAACTTGACCCACAAATTCCTTCCGGAGTTTAAATTTTATGTTGCTGTCTATTAGCTTTAGCTCTCAGAGAACTTTCTTGAGTTCCAATCAATATGAGAGTGGGGGTGGAGGGGAGGTTTCCAAACCATCCCCTAAGATGAAGAGGTGGAGAAAACACAACTCTCTTAAGACAAGCAGAGGACATTTGTTTGGAAGGACTATCCGCAGCAGCTCCGTGAGAGGCATGTGAGTGTATAAGGAACAAATAGGGAGAAGGTAGAGCCTGAAGGTGGATCCAAGTTCCAGGCCAAGCAGAATTGCTCTAGACATCGTGGGAGGAAGAGCTGCGGGTACCAGCAGAGGGCCCATTCCTCCACCTTCTTTCCTGTAGAGCTGAACTTGCCTCTAAATACGTTGCTGGACAAATTGCCAAACATTTTCTTGTGCTTGGTCCAGCCCATAACCCAGACTGGTTTTGCCCATATGTGCACACACCAGCTTCTGCTGCTGCTAGCTCGCCTCCTTAATCCACAAGACCACTGACCTTTCCTGAAGAGTGGCTTGCTATAAAGCTCTACACAGACGCCCTGATCGGGCCTGGCCATCTGACAGTCCTTCCCAAATGGGTTACGTGTCCCTGGGGATGCTGGGACTGGAAACACCTTGTCCTGGGCAATGATTCACACACTCAGATTAAGCAAATGACTTCTCTGCTTTCCGTGGTGGATTCAGAGACACATGATTTCTGTCTGAATGTGTAAGAAACAATGATCTCATCCACTCATTGCCCTGGCTGCCAGGACTTGCCCTTACAAGTCTAAAGTCCAGCTGTGTTTCTTCTTCAGTTACAACATGATTTAGAGGACAATCTATCTTAAATTGCCTTAGGGTAGAAGACAATTAGAACCAACAATTTAATTTTTGTTTAACTTTGTTAACAGGGACTCATTTTTATAAGAGCATGTAGAGAATATGGAAGTAGAAGCTAACAAGAGAAGCAGTGTTGTCACCTATAATTTGTGTTTGATCATGGATACATGCTTTCTTATTTCATGTACCCTCTTAACCCATTATCAACCGCATACATTTTTGGCCTCATTCATTTTCTTGTACTTGAAAAATATTTTTCTCTACACTCCGTTCTTTGGAGGTTTCCCATTCTTTGATATTCTTCTTGATATCAGAATCAACTTTCTCTCCAGCATTTACAATTGTTCTCTAATTTAGCATGGCATGGATTTATTGACTCTCACCAAATTAGTCATTTTGAAGATAGAGTGCTCTGAACAGTTACTTACACACACGCACACACGCACGCACACACACACACACACACACACACACACTCCTCCAGGAATTTCCAGCAGACTCTTGGCTTCATACATACTACCTCATGGTGCTGTTTGTGGTGCGTGGGGGGCAGGGGAGGGGGAAGGTGGGGACCTCCAAGAGCCCCATCCAAGAATACAGATAAAATGTAGTAATTAATTTCTTACGTTCCAAAGCAGAAGCCCCAGTCTTACAAATACAGGTGCTCTTACAAGGAAAATTAAATGAATTATTTTAAGCTGAGTTTAAAGAATATGATAAACGCTGGCTTGGTGTCCCCCTTATGGCAAGTCTCTGTCAGTGCTTTTTAGCCTGCTGCTATGAGCTCGCTAAAATCTGCAGTATACCTTTGGTTATGAAACTGGTTAGGAAAAAGCCTGCGCATGCCACATTATGCCAGATGATGACTGTCACAGGTTGATTTCCCCAAGAAGCAGACTCATGATCAAAATAAATGATTGTTGGTGTTTTACACCACTGCACTTGGGGTGTTTGTTATGCAGCAGTAGCTGACTGGAATAGATTCTTCTGTGAGGTCCCAGGCATCCCTACTTGTCCTTCTATTTCACTAGGCTATTTTTTTTCAGTCCAATCCTGTTCATTCCATAGGCCGTCAGACTTTATATGATCACAGAACATACTGTGTTTCCCCGAAAATAAGACTGGATCTTATATTAATTTTTGCTCCAAAAGACGCATTAGGGCTTATGTTCAGGATATGTCATCCCGAAAAATCATGCTGAGGCTTGCTTTCCAGTTAGGTCTTATTTCTGGGGAAACACGGTAATAAAAGATGATCTATTTCATATACCCAAGAGGCTCAAAAATTTGGCTCTGAAAACCCCCAAAATTTGCCTCCAAAAGTCCCTGAAAATGTAAAAAAAAATAAGTCATCATGACATCATATGACATGTGCACATTTTAAAATGATTTCAAGTTGGGATTTAAAATGATATGTAATATATAAATATATTATATTGATATATTAACAGTTAATACCTGAGATTATAACATTTAATATAGAAACTTCCCCATGATGCTTCTGGTAGCAAATAATCCTATCCCACATTTCCCAGCAGAAAGCAAATGTAGAGTGCCTGGATTGAGTTAGAACCAAGTACAATACCACATCACACAACCGCTGAGTACATTGATGCATACATTGGCAGAAATGAGGAAACATAAGAGTCTTTGTCAGAATTAATGAGTCCTTTTCTCTCCGTTTTATCAGGGCATTTTATAAGCTATCAGTCTTTATGTGCAAAGGATGGAAATACTGAATGGGGCATAACACAATAGTAGCCACATCTCCTGATAGGAGATGCTTGAACATCCAGAATCTTCTCCACTTACAGATGTGTGAATTTGCTCTAGGTAATGTGAATAACTCTGGCATGGCAATGGTAAGTCCACACAGATGCTCATTAGTGAAATAAAGGGAGGGATAGTTGTTATTACTTGCTTCCTGCCCACCTCTGCCTGCAGAAACACAGCACCACAGTTTTTCTGGAACATTTCCAGCAAAACTCTGCAGACTGATGGATGATCAGATACTGACCTGGTCCAACCTCATACTCGTATTCCTTCCACCGTGAGGCCACACGTTTAAGGTCCCTTTCTACCTATATTGCCCAGGTCTCTGTCAATATAAACTAGAAAGTCACACAGCTCTCTGGGTGTGTATGACAGCTCTGTGTGGATGAAGCCTGTACCTCACCCTTTAGGGCCTGCTGGGACTTGAGTCTAGTTACAGCTCTAAGAGCAGAGAGTGTTGGTCGGGGTGGGTACTGAGGAGAACCAGCAGTGCCTGCAGTGCCCAGGCTTTCTAGGGAGGCCATTACAAGTCTTCAGGCAAAAGGAGGCTGACCTCTTCAGGCAGGGGGATGGGCTGCTTCTACCATTGTGCTGGGCCTTCCCAAGACTCCCCCCGGTTTGATTCACCGGACTCAGCATATCAGTTGTACTCACCGCTATGATTTATTCAAAGGGATAAATCAAAATCAACACAGGAAAAAGGCACACAAGGCAACGTCTGGAGGAAACCAGGCACAGGCTTCCAAGATTTCCCTCCCAGTGAAGTCACACAGGATACACTTAATTCCTCCAGCAACGAGCTGTGATAACACATGTGAAATGTTGTCTACCAGGGAAGCAGAGGCTCAGCGCCCAGGTTTTTATTGAAGGCTAGTCACATAACCACCCTCAGCCCACACCATTCCAGGAGTCCCAGAAGGAAAACAGGTCTCAGCATAAATCACACTCTTTGCAAAAACAGGTTAAGCACAAGGAGACACTTCTATCATTTAGGGAATCGGGAAGTCCCTCCCAAAGTCTCAGTTCCGGAAGTCAACCAAGGATTAAGCTTGCAAGCAGGCCTTTCCAGGGAGAGCAGTCTCAGGCCTTCCTATGTGACCCCTTTCCTACATGATTTCCAGGAAGACATGATAGCATTCAGGGGCTCCAGATTCCCAGCTTCATTGGCAGCTTTTATATGCTTCTATTCCGAGTTTCAGGATCCCTTTCCTGTCCAGTCAGTGCTCTAACTTTAACAAAAGACTCTAGGTTTGCTTGGCTGCCACAGTGATTATGAGGTGACTCTGGCATTTGGTTGGAAAAATATCAATGCTAGTCTTCCACAAAATAACCAATTGTCTCTCATCTCACTTGAGTTTTGAATGCCCACTTGAATTTTCACATAGATGAAGAAACTTGGTGATAATTATCTGAGCTGATAATCGAACTCTTTACATATAAGTACAAAGGATATTGTTACATGGGATGAAAATACATTGAAATTTCCAAGAAAGTATCTATCACATAAATTAAAAGGAAGTTTTTCTCTATTTTTGAACTGAGAGTGGTTCATTACTTTAGAAAATCACATTCCTAATGACAGAAGTACTTGTGGTACTTGAGTCACAAAAACAACACCTGTCATCAGTCTGCATTTGTGGCTGAGCCATTCAAAGTGATTCTGTGTGTGTGCACGCGTGCATACGTGTGTGTCATTATTTCAAAATGTCACACATAGAAACAAAAATTTTCAATTGAGTATTGGCCTCCTGCTCTCCAATCCAACCTTGTTTTCTTAAGTAGGCATAAATATATAGTTACATTCTTGTTACCTCCTTGTCTCCTAGTGAGGCCATACTGTCTCTTCTGTCATGCCACATGTTGCCAAGGAATGACTTTGTTCACTTACTATTTTTATGCAACAAAACACCCTTAAAAAAGTAGTTTAAAACAACAAAACTGTTTCTCATTGCTCACAATTTTGCAAGCCGACCGGGATCGACAGGGCAGCTTTTCCTTCTGCAGTATTGACTGCAGACCCCTGGCTTCCTCTTGGTTTAAGGGGTGGGGATACCTCTCAGGGGAAGAGGTCAGTATTGCATTGCAAGAGGAGCTTTTGGGATGGAATACATAGTGGTGTGACCATCTTTACAAAATACCACCTGCCCAGCCTTCAAGCAAAGACTTTGTAAAGTGATGGCCAAAAAGATACATATAACCTGAGGAAGGGAGGGTGGAAGGAGGGGGGAAAGGAAGTAGAAAAGGAGGGGGCAGGAGCCAGGAAAGAGGAGGGAGGAAGGGAATTCTATAAGGACGCGCATAGAACTAAAGCGGTGCTAACACTGAATATTCCTGGACTATCATAATGAATTGAAATCTCTCAGAATCTGGGATACACATTCAATGCTTGTTTGTATCGCATCTTGACAGAAAACAGTTTCAGGAATTCCTTAAAGAGTGACAGCATGTGTTTTATCTTGCAACTGGATTTTGTGCAGAATTGAACTTTCCTTTGGCAATTTAGTTCTGGGTTTTTTTTAAAAAAAATAATTTACATTCATATCTTTTGAAGAGAGTGTGAAGAAAAGCCAGTTTGTTAGTCAGTGATTCTCGCTCAGCAGCCTGGGAAAAAGATTGTGTGTGTGTGTGTGTGTATGCATGTGTGGTGCGTGTGTGTGTGTAGGGGTATGGTGTGTGGTGCATGAGTGTGTGTGTGTGTGTGTGTGTGTGTGTGTGTATACAGAGCAAAAACAAATCAAACAAGAAGAAACATTTGTATTTGTTCAGCTGCTTGTGGTGACTGGTTTCTTTACTGGACAGACAGGCAAGCCAGGAGCAACTAAAGCAATTTCTCCCTTCCAAGGACCCCTCCTTCTGTAAAATGGGAGGCAGAACACTGACCACCTCAGCTCATACCCCCATGTGACACCCAGTCTTCCCAGGCTCAGCACCCAGAATTTTACAGAAAACCAGAGTGAAACACGCTCTGCCTGTCATGCCTGTTTGAATGATTTGGCCGAGACAAGTCACCAAAGATCAGTAAGGATCATGAGCCTTTGGAGATGGTTCAGCAGACACTAGGCACTGGATAAACATTTGTGAATGAATGAATCCAGAAAGCTCTGCCTGAGAGGCAGAAGGCAGAAAGGGAGCAACTCCAGCCAACCAGTCCTGGTGTGTTATGCTCAGAACAGTTTGCATTTTCTACACAGGGCGATTACGATCAGTGCCAGAGTGTGACAGAGAAACCAAACAAATGTATTTTCAGATGCTTTGAACTAAACAAAACTTCATCCTCAAAATAGTTCAGTTCCTGTTTATAATCATGAGTTTGCATAACATTACCTGGAAGCATTATGGATTGAGACAGCAGCTCCAGAAAACGTACAGGTAATTTAATCTCCACGGGCCGAGTACATGATGTCACATTACACCTACAGCACACTAAACAAAGTCAAATGCGTAATGTTTATTCAGCCTACACTGCCCTTCTGTTCCTCTGGCTGCAAGTCTATGACGAAAATACAGGATTACAACAGCCAGGAAGCCCTCACAGAGACCACAAGAGAAACGATGAAGAATTGTTTAAGAGCAGTCTCATGGCCACTGTGGGTTTGACAAGATGAAGTATTTCCTACTACCCATTCAGCATCCTTCATTCAAGCTTTTAAGGTTCTCAGGGGCCCCCTTTCTGTTTCTTAGGGAAAACCTTTCAGTTTGTAGCTCTAATTCTGTGTCCAAGGAAATCACAGGTGAGACAACTGCCATTTTGTCATCAATTGTGTACAAATTACTTGCCAACCATTTGGGAGTCTTACTCTCATTTTCTCCTCTTTCTTGAAAACCATGTCTGGTCAGTGGCCCAAATGTGTCCCAGTTCATCAAGAGTCCCTTCTGGAATCTCTTTTCTGGAATATGCTAAATACAGATTTCATCTCTAAGTTAGCACATGGTATATTTCTATTATTATTTCCCAAAGAGTAAGCACTAGACATTGGATTAAATACAATCCTGGTCTGACAAACTAGAGGTCAACCTGCCATTCCTACTTCCTGTAACTAGTGTTTTGGGTTTTTGTTTTTGTTTTTTTCCTTCCTGCAGTGATGACATGTGAGGAATTTGCTCATTTTCTCCCTAAAACTGTGAAGTAAAGTTGGAGGTTGGATGGGAAAATAGAATAAAAGAGAAAGAAAGAGGAGGTTAACAGTGAAATCTAGACTCTTGAAATTTAACTTACATATTTTTGTAGTATAATGGAGTGAGTGGGTCCCAAAGCGTCTGAAGGTTCTCAGTCCATTACCCAGTGACTGTGCAGCGGGGGTCTTGGGGTAGGGAGACATGCCCTCTGACTCACAGGTGGGAGTAGAGCTTGTCTACATTGGAGAGTCTGCATAATGGCAAAGCACCAGGAGAGCTGGCCTTGGCTATGGTGTGCAGCCCAACCCTAGCCCTGCCCCAGGGTACCCCAGAAACAAAATTAGATCATCTTAATAAAGGGTACGACTGATGCTCTGCCTGTGCTGGAAGCCATGATTCTATCCTGTCCTAATTGACTTCCAGCTTGTCTCCCTCAGCTCTTTTCTAGATGAAGCCAGTGTTTCCTTTAGTTCTGATACCTCTTAATTAAGCACATCAAGCCTTACCATCAGAGGTGACCTCATGAGGAAGCTGAATTGCATAACAAAACATCTTTCCTATTCATCCACTTCCACTCTGTGCAACAGACCTTAGAGATTGAAAGTCAGGGCGGTCTCTCCTCAGTGATCATTCTGTACCTGGGATATTGGAAACTCTGGGCAGGGCAGAACCAAGCAGCTGTGGGCAAGCCATGAAGAAACAAGAAAAGCTGGGCCCACTAACGTTTCCATTAAAGCCATTTCTAGAGGGTTTTTCCACCTAACCTGTTAGGATTGTGACATACAGTTAGTCTTTGCCTTTTAATTTACTAAATAAAAAAACATGTGACATCTTCGTGTCTGATTTATACATATAACGTATGCATTTGTTATAAATAGAAATGATTGACATCTATGAAGAACTTCTGTGTTTGTTTAAATGTCAATAACTAATGTACAGACTGGAGGCATGGTACAGTCAGAATTCAGTTTATGAAACCAAAAAGTTCTAAGCGCTTTATCAGGAAAAGGATTAATATTTGGAATTAAGTGTTTTAAAAACAGGTTGTAGGCTAGGGTTCTTCGAATGCCTTTCAGAACAATAAGAACCGGCCCATGGGGCAATCACTGCCTCTGAGGTCATTGCTGGAGCCACGCCAGGCTCAGTTCTGAGCTATGGGCTAATGCCTCAACACATCAAGAAGTGACTTTCCTGGTACTCAGGAAACCAGAGGATAAACATGAGGGTAGCAATGGGAGGAGAAAGCAACAAAACCAGAAGCCACAGGGAGCGGACCCAGTTTCAGTCCTGGTTTCCTAATCCTGCTCTAGACCAGGGGTCAGCAAGCTATTCCTGGAAAGGGCCAGATGGTAACTATTTTTGACTCTGTGGGCCATAGAGTCTCTGTCACCATTACTCAACTGGGCCATTATAACTCAAAGCAGCCCAGATAGTATGTAAACAAATGAGTGTTCTGTGTTTCTGTTCACAGAAACAGATGGCCTACCAGATTTTGTCCATGGGCCATACTTGGCCAAGCTTTGCTCTAGTGAATGTAAATGGAACCTAATTTATCAACATAATCTGAGCTGCAGTGGAGTTTGGAAAATGTAGTTTTTCGTTTTCCAATTAAATGGCCCTAAGACAGTGAAGGAGTACTGTTTTTCTGCCTGATGAGATGAAAGCACGTTGCTTCTGCTGCCTTTCATTTTTTTGAATAAATGAAAAACATTAGCCAGAATGAAAGGTGCATGTCAGGTGTCAAGGGCTATGTCAATTTGCTTCAATAAAAGAGACCACCTCTTGAAGAATAGCCACACTTATAGTACACACGATAATTTTACAATAATTTACTGCTGTTCTCTAGGAACTCTGTCCTCTGCATTGGTCAATCAAAGGTAGAGGAGATGGGAGTCACCACCATTGCATCTTGCCTGTTTCTTATGATGGCCCTCATCTTTGCAATTCCCCCAGAGATGCTGTATTGATGTGGGTTTTACGTGGAAGGGTAGTTCCAGGGGTTTCCATTTAATCATTTCTGGCAGAGCCCCCTGCCCCCGGCCCCGCAGTAAAGAAATCAGTGTAGAGATTCAATCAACTGTTGGGTATTTCTATCTTAACTGTACATTCAGGAACTAGGAAAACCACAACATGGGTTTTCAGAGCCAGTGGACTTACTTGGAAATGGACGTGAGCCAAAACTCCATCTATACTCTGGCACTCTCCCCGTAAGTCCAAAATCTGAAGTAGATTCTTATCAGCTCAGAAGTCTGCATCTACAACCCCTTGAAAATTGAGATGTTTCCTTTTCCCCTATCCACAGTCACTCTGGTCAAGGGCTTCAAGTTACACTCAGGAAGGCAGAAGGGAGACTCACAGTGTTTTCTTGTGGCAGCTTCTCTGGGCTCAAGCTCAAGGGATGCGACCAGCTCTTTACTCAAGGCCATTTCCCTGTGTTTTCTCACTCAAGACTTCAGATTGTTGACTCAGGTGCTTTTCAATTTTATAAACCAAGCCACATCCCCTAAAAGCATCCCAAAAGTTGCTGTTGAAGAAATGTGATTTGTGACAAATAGAGTCACCATGGTGAGTGATCTACTTCATCAGTTTTTCTGGATGAGTTCAGGTAGGTCCCCTCACTTGCCACAAACATTATCTCTGAGCCCAGGGAACCCAAGCAAGGGTAGCCACATCCTCTGTCTTCAAGTGTAGTCAGCTCACTTATCCATGTATGGACTTGGTGGAAAGAGATACAAACACTAAATCATATAGCTGGGCCACCAAGAGCTTTGTCAGTATCAATCAGCTCTGGAGACTGCGGCAGCAGCTTTCTGTTCATAAATAGAAACAGACGCCTCCCACCAGGCAGCTTTCACAGAATGTGGAGCAAAAAAATGCTAAAGATGAGGAGAGAGGCCCATTAGAGGAGGACAGACATGGAGAGAAGACAGACCGCACTGCAGGACTGGATAATTTAGCACAACCCTCCTCCAGAACAACTACAATAGTGGGCAAATATTTTTTTACAAAAACAATCTGCTTGAAGTTACCAGAGAGAAAATAAGTCAACAAAGAATTACACGGCAAGATCTGAGAGCTACAAGAAGGACAAAGAGGCAGGCCCAGCTTCTGAGGCCAGTCTTCCCAGAAAGGTTTGCCAATTCCAAGAAAACTAGTCAAGACGAATCACAAACTTCTGACAGCCTTTCAGTGCTGGGGATAAAACCTAGGACTCAGGGCCCACCAAAGGGAGGAGAGTCTCAGGCCACCCACACTTTGAGTGGGGATCATGAAGGGCTACATCTTAGAAGTAAGGGTGACCCAGATTAATCATCCCTCACAGGGACTGAATCACAGCTTCAAATCATGTGTGAAATTGGATTAGAGTGAGTCTGAACTGCTTGGGTCACCACTGCCAGCCAGGAGAAAGCATAAATCCTTTTTAAAAGAAGATAACATCAGACAAGAACTCAGATTTTTCCTACCGTTTGTCATATACAATATTTGACCTTCAATCATAAATAACCAAACACCCATGAGACAACAGCACAGGAATGCAAACCAAGAAAGGCAATAAAAAAATAGAACCAAACTCCAGAGATCTCCCAACCAAAAATGGAGTTATTAGAACTAGACTTTAAAACACTTTTTTTTTTTTGGAAAGTTTTAAGGATACATCAAAGAAAGAATAGCTTTGTGAACCCTCATGTACAAATTATTTATCTTCAACAATCATACAAACACACACCCACACATTTTGGGAGACATTTTAAAATAAATACCAAATATAATATCATTTCACCTCTAAGGATTTCAGTATATAATTCTAACAACATAATCATTATACCATTATCATACCCAACAAAATTAACAGTAATTTTTCAATAGACTCTAAAACCCAGTTTCAGTCACAGACTTTAAATAACCACCCTTAATACGATAAAGCAGATTAAGAACAAGATTGAAAATTCTGGCAGAAAACTAGAAACTATTGAAGAAAAACAATAGACATTCTAAAACTGAAAAATAAAATTATTGATAGTAAAGTGCAATTAATGGGCTTAACAGCTACTTAGACATACTAAAGAGAGACTATGTGAACAGCAACACAGATTAGAAGAAAAGATTCTGAATAGAGCACAAAGAGACAAACAGACGGGAAATACAAAAGAAATGATAAAAAACAAGAGAATAAAATAGTCTCCTATCCAGAGGCAACAGAGAGAGACTGGAGCAGAAGCAGTAGAAAGAGTTATTGGATGGTGATTTTGGGATTCCGAGGACCTTATCTCCTTGTTCATAGCTGTCCCCAGCTGCAGCCACAGCTGCCACCACCTCACCTGCAAGAGCCAGGCTGTCTTGGCCTCACTCCTCAGTAATCCCCACTTCTGCACTCGTGCCCAGGCTTGGAATAACCAGACTTTCTGAGGCTCCAGCACCCCCACCATTTACTCACTCAGCTGAGTCTTGGTATCAGCTTCTTTAGGGCAACACACTCAGAAGTGTGGGGGTGTCAAACTCACGAGAACCTTGATGATGGGAGACGAGAAATAAGAGCACCAGCAAATAAACTCCCCTCTTCCATCCTGCGATAGACTATCGGAGACAGTGAGCTTCTGTCCAGCCTGCCTGAAGGTGGCCTGGAAAAGTGAGCCTCCTGCTGCGTCCCTCCATTCAGCGCTTTCTGGCATTTCCGCCTCTTCCTTACTCTTCGCTTGTCCTTCACCCTGTCCTGTAACTCTACCCCCTTCACCTTAGAATCTGCTTTCTTGAAAATTTAGACCAACACAGATATCAAGCTCTGATTTAACTAGCCCTATAAACTCCAAATAGTACTAAAAACACATTTAAACACATACTCTCATCTGAGTACAGGAAGAAAATGCTGAAAATCAGTGATAGAGAGAAAGTCATAAAAGTATCCAAATAAAAGATATAAATTATCTTCAAAGAAGCCATAATTAAATGGCATCTGATTCTCTAATAGAGATATTAGAAGCCAGAGACATGATATTGAAGATTTTTCTTAAATACCAAAATAGAATTGTAATGCTTAGTGAAAATGTGTGCTTAGTTAAAAGAATAAGTGTGAAATAGAGACATCTTCAGATAAACATAAACTGGAGAACTTCTCATCAGAACAAACACCAAAGGAATCATTAAGCAGTGTGTCACATGGTGAAAGAAATTGACAACAGATGTAAGGTTGGAAATGCAGGGGGGAAAAGGAAAGGATAAAAATGTGGCTAAATCTAAGGGAATATGGTGTATATAAAAGAACTAAGGTGGGAAGAAATAAATTGATTTCAAGTGCCCTATGATCCCTGAATTGCCTGGTAAGGGGTAAAATTTTAAAAAGTAACACTATATGCGTGATAGGACAAGTTCGCCTGGTATAATCTTTAAGATAATCATAATAAGAATAATAAAAGATTATATAACTCTTAAGCTCATACAGGTGGGAAGACAGAGTAATAATAAATAACATTCAACGCAAAAGAGGAGAGAAAAACAAGAGATGGGCAGTGAGTAGCTAATATTAAGATGGTGGATTGAAATAAAATAGATCAGTAATTAAATTAGATATAAATAAGCCAAATATTCCAATTAAATGGCAAAGATTATCAGATTTCATTTTAAAAAATAGTAAATAAAATGTCATAAAAACATAAAGATACTGAAGGTTGGAAGTGAAAAGATCAAGAGAGCTATCACGCAGATACTAACCGAGAGGAAGGTGTGAAGCCATGTGAATGTCAGACAACACAGACCACAGGTCAAACAGAGTTTTAGAGAAAAGGAGAAAAGAGTCAACTTATCAGAAAATTAGAGCACTTCTAATTTTTGTGCACATAATGACATCATTGCTTTAGCATCTATAAAGCAAAAGAAGAGATCCAAAAAACAAAAGACAAATCCACAATGAGAGTTGGAGAGTTTTACACACATCTCTCAGCAATCGCTAAAAATTGACCAAAAATATCAGTAAGATTACACAAGATTTGAAAAAACAAGTAAAAAACTTGATCTGATTTATTATATATATAGAAAATACCTCTTTTCTAGATGACATGGAACATTTCTAAAAAAATCAATCAAATATTGACTTTAAAGCAAGCCTCAGAAAATTTCAAAAGATCAACGTCATACTGAGTATGTTGTCTGATCACTGCTCAATCAATCTGGAAAATAATAAGAAAATGGCAATTAGAAAATTTCCTTATTTTTGGAAGGTAAGAAATATTACTAAATTACTCAATAACTCAATGACCAATGAAAGCATCACAAGATTAGAAATTAGAAATTAGAAATTATTTTGAACTGAATGATAACAAAAAACCCTTGTGAGAGATACTATGGTTAAAGAGGTGCTTAGAGAGAAATTTAAATACTCAAACATACGAGTATGAGTACGTATTAGAGAAGATAGCTCTAATATCAATGATATATGAGGACTGACAATTAGGTTCCCAAACTCATCCTAGAAAAAGTGCTCCATACCTCACTGCTGAATATCACTACAGTCACCTTTGAAGTACTCCCCTTGGAAAGCTCTGCACCAATGCCAGGGCCTGGTCCACCCTTCAAAGTAATTTTGGAACTCTTTTTCTGGAATGGCCATCAGAGCTGTCGTCGTATTACCCTTGATGTCCTGAGTGTCATCAGAATGTCTTACTTTCGATCTGAAACCATAAAATATCTAGAAGAAAATATAGGAAGAAACTTCATGGACATTACCCGGAGTAAGATTTTCACTGATATATCCCCTCGCGCGAGCGAAGTAAGATAAAATATAAACATGTGGGATTACATCAAACTAAAAAGTTTCTTCACAGCAAAGGAAACCATCAATAAAACAAAAAGGGATCCTACTGTATGGGAAAAGATATTTGCCAATGATATATCTGATAAGGGATTAATATCACAAATCTATAAAAAACTTACTCAACTCAACTCCAAAAAAACAAACAACCCAATTAAAAAATGGGCAGAGGACTTGGGGAGACATTTCTCTAAAAAGGACATACAGAAGGCAAGAAGACATATGAAGAAATGCTCAACCTCACTAACCATCAGAGAAATGCAAATAAAAACCACAATGAGATACCACCTCACTCCAGTCAAAATGGCTATTATCAATAAATCAACAAACAACAAATGCTGGCGCGATGTGGAGAAAAGGGAACGCTAGTGCACTGTTGGTGGGACTGCAGATTAGTGCAGCCACTATGGAAAACAGTATGGAGGTATCTCAGGAATCTGAAAATGGAACTACCCTATGATCCAGTAATTCCACTCCTAGGCATCTACCCGGAGAAATCCAAAACTCCAATTCAAAAATCTGTATGCACTCCTATGTTTATTGCAGCACTTTACACAATAGCCAAG
This sequence comes from Rhinolophus hipposideros, assembly GCF_964194185.1. NCBI lineage: Eukaryota > Metazoa > Chordata > Mammalia > Chiroptera > Rhinolophidae > Rhinolophus > Rhinolophus hipposideros. The sequence goes on along the minus strand of NC_138057.1, from coordinate 2,940,678 downwards.
ATATGGAAACAACCGAAATGCCCATCGGTAGATGACTGGATTAAGAAGCTGTGGTATATTTATACAATGGAGTATTACGCAGCCATAAAGAAGAAAGAAATCTTATCATTTGCAGCAACATGGATGGATCTAGAGAACATTATGTTAAGTGAAATAAGTCAGAAAGAGAAAGACAAGTACCATATGATCTCACTTATATATGGAATCTAAAGAAAAGACTATGCGAATGAACTAATCAGAGACAGTTTTGGGGACGCGGAGAAAAAACTGAGAGTGGTTAGATGGGTGTGTGGGAGGGGGTTGGGGATAAGGGGAAAGGTGAAGGGATTTGGAGGCAGCTGGTGACCACAAGATGGCCTCGGGGTTTTTTTTTTTTTTTTTTTTTGAAAATTAATTTGGGGAAGGTATTCTATAATGTTGTGGAGATTTTGTTGGGTATCCGATGGGCATGCGTCCTGTTTGGGAGACCACCTCAGGGATGCTGTGGATACCTGATCATGGCATTGGACACCAGAGGCTGGACATTAATGAATGCCAACTATAATTTTATATATATAATGTGATGGTTCGGTGTGGGGTCGGAGGGATGGTGGATGGGGGGAGGGGGGTTCACAGTGTGAGGGATATGGATGATGAACGTCTAAGTATTACCTTCTTTGTACACCTGAAACTAATAAATAAATAAATTTATGAAAAAAAAAAAAGAATGTCTTACTTTCAATATTTCCTTTATCTTTGAGTAAAGAAAGAAGTCATTGGGGACCAGATCAGGTGAGTAGGGAGGGTGTTCCAATACAGTTATTTGTTTACTGGCTAAATACTCCCTCAGAGACAGTGCCAGGTGAGCTGGTGCATTGTGGTGATGCAAGAGCCGTGAATTGTTGGCGAAAAGGTCAGGTCGTCTGACTTTTTCACGCAGCCTTTTCAGCACTTCCAAATAGTAAACTTGGTTTGTCCAATTGGTAGAAATTCATAATGAATAATCCCTCTGATATAAAAAAAAAAAGGTTAGCAATATCGGTGCAACAAGTTCACAAACTTAATTGTCAGACCTCGTAAGTATCCTCTTAAAGAACTCAGTTTAAGAACACCAAATTTTTTAAAAAGAGTGGGAGACAAAGTTTGAGGAAGGAAAGAGCAGAAATTAACATCATAGAAAACAAACATCTGATACATTAACTCAATGTTGAAGATTCATTCTTTGAAAGAACCAACTCTTCACACTCATGAGATTTATCAAAGTAAAAAGAAAAACACAAATTACAACTCAGGAATGTAAATGGGGGCATAGCTGTAGGTCCACGAGATGTTTACAACATAGAAGATGATTACAATGCAGAACTCATAAAATTTAAATAAATGTGAAGTTTTAAGAGACAATTGGACAAATTCGTAGATAAATCCCATCTACCAAAACTGACCCCAGAAGAAATAATAAACATGGATGATCCCATAACTATGAAAAAAATTAAAACTATAACTTAAAATCTTCCCTTCAACAAAATTCCAAGCCCAAATGGCTACACCTGAAAAACTAATGCCGATCTTACAAAAACTCCTCAAACAAACCAGCAGAACCCTCAAGTGGTTTTATGAAGCCTGAATGACCTTGCCACCAAAACCAAACAAGATCATTGTAAAAAGTGCGGGTCAATTTCCCTCACGAACCTCCATGGGAGAATTCCTGGAGCAAAGTGGCAGGATCCTCCTCCTGTGGAGATTTCTCTGAGAGAGATGTCTCAGCTAGTGGGTTTTGAGAGTTCATAGGATCCCAAACCCACACTACCTCAGTGTCATTCAGCTTTTCAGTTTCCTTGCAGTCATCTGTGAACTGACACCTGTCTGATGCCCTGGGAGCTTGCCAGTGAGCACATGCTAATGTTCATTTTGGGGTATCCAGCCCCACAATAAATACCCTGTCTTCCCTCCCCTACCTCCCTCCCAGTAGCCTGTGTCACGCAGGCCTTGTTATGATATGTGCTCTGATTCCACCTCTGGTATTTGAGGGGTGGGGGACACCCAATCGCTTAGTTTTGTTGTGGATGCTGTCCATGCATAGTGATTTTTTATCCCAGTTGCTCTGTCTGGAACTGCTGAGGGATCTGGGGACGTTCACAGTTATGCCAGCACCACTGCCTTCTCTAGTAAGGACTAGCACACACCTATAGCCGAGGGTTAGCACACAGCGGGCGGGTGGTATCGTTGCGTCAGCAGAGATGGATATTCAGATTGTTTCCTGTGTTCTGCTATTATAAAAAATGCACAAGAATATCTTTGGAAAGGTATTTCTATACATTGGTTCTTCATTTTTGTAAAATCGGTTGTTAAAAGTGGGATTTCTACATCATTTGACAGACACTGCCAGATTGTCCCCTAAACGTTGCAGCGACTCACACTGCCATCCGTACAAGGACAGAGCACCAATTTCTCTAACCCCTTTTCTCTAAATTGCTAGAATTTTATAGCAAATTTGATATTTTGTTGATTTAACTTTAATTTTCCTGCTACTAATAAAGTTGAGAGTTTTCATGTTTCCTCACCTTTCGCATTTTCTAGTGCTTATTCATATCCTTTGATGCTTCTTTAATTGGATCTTTCTTTTTCAACCTTTTCTGTAAAAATTCTTTGCATATGAGCAATTTTAAACCTTTGTCCACATATATCACAAATGTTTCACCCTGTCCATCTTTTGTTCTTTGACTCTTTCTAATACCCTTTGCTGTATAGAAATGTTTAACTTCTTCAGTGAATCTGTCACCATTTGCTTTTCTGCCCTTAAGATTTGTTTGTTCCTTGAGGTCTTCCTACTCCACTGTTAGACAAACATTCTCCATTTTCTTCTAATATTTTTATGGAATGTTTTGCAGTTAGCTATTTAAACCTTCTAAGATGTATGTATATGAAACAAGGTACCAGTCTGTCTTAGTTGTCTGACATGTTCTTCTTGGGAACTTGACCCCACTCTACTCTCCAGTCACCCTAATTTGTCTTATCCTGTAGTTCTCCCCAGAAATCAGTTCAGAGTGGGCATGTGACCTCATCCAAAAGGATGTGGGGAGAGATGTGTGGGGCTTTGGGGAAAGGTCTGCCTTGCTGATCAGGGTAAGCACCTAGAAGTGACTGTCTCTCTTCTTCCTCTGGAAGTGGCCTTGAGTGGGAAGAGTCCTGGGCACGCTGCAGCATCTGACCCCCTGTAGGGAGGAAGCCAACACAGGAAGGCAGAGCCAAGAGACTCACCAAAATGTTCTGAAGGGTGCACTTCTCTATAGCTTGTCTCTTTCTGCATCCTCCTATGAGACTGGATAATAATAGTTTTATAGTCTAAACATGTCTTGTTAAATTCATTTCCATTTATTTTATAGCTTTTATTGTTATTATAACTGGGGTAGTTTTCCATTTAATTTGTTTATTGACATTGTTTTTAAACCTATTGCTTTTTGCTTATTTATTTTGTATACAAAATTATCTTTTTAATTCAATAGTTGTTTTGCAATTTGGTCTGTTGTATTTTCCAAGCCTGCAATCTTAGCATCTACAAATAAGGACCATTTTGATTCTTCTAGTCTAACATTGATGTCACTCATTTCTTTTTTCTTATTTTAATACTTCAGTTAGACCTTCCAAAATAATGTTAATAATTATGATAGAAGGCATCACACCCGTGTTCCACATTTTAGTTGCTTGACATTTTAATACACGTAACAATTTAATATGTAGATTTTTGATAAATTACCTTCATTATGTTTTAGCAGCTTTTTCTTAGTCCTATTTCATTTACAGCTTATGTTACAAATAGCTAAAAATCACTCAACTGTTTTTTTTAAATCTGTTGATATAATTATGTCAATGAGTTTGCTAAATATGTTGAAGCATTTTTACTTCCTGGAGTAAATTCTACTTGGTCAAGTAGGATTTGTCTTCTAATTCACTTCTGAATTTAATTTGCTAATATTGCATAAGTTGTTCAGTTTTTGCATCTATTTTCACAAATGAGATTCACCCACTTGCTTTCCGTTTTATTTTGTTCTCTTTTAAGTCAGATATTGGTAGTAGAAGTATAATGAACGAAATATAAAATAGATGAGAAATGTCCTTCTTTTTCTATGATCCACCATATTTATTTGAATAACACACAAACTATGTTTTATTAATTGAAACATGTCCTCTAAGGGTACTACTCTCAATCAAATGAAGTGATGTGCTTTGTAGTGTACATAGTACCACAAAAGGGCTTTTTTTGCTATAATAAACAGCTTCTTTGAAAGCAGAAAAATAACACAGACCCATATATGTTAACATTTAGGACAAAACACAAATTTAGGGAAAGTATTCCAGCTCTTCCAAAAATCAAATAATATTTCATGCCCAAATATTTTCAAATCAAAATTCTTCATGAAAAATGTATTAATAAATGTCTTCATTGAAACAAATAAAAGTAAACTTTGAGACAAAGGAAATTGTGTTCAAGAAGGATTCACATAGCCCATAACGATGACTATAACTACAGTAAAACTACAATTACGTAGCTGAAATGTACAAGAATAGCCCAGTTCACTGAGCTTAGGGGAACGGTCATTTGGCGCAAACAGTTACTCATCTCTTTCCTCTTTACAAGGACACAGTGGAGATAAAAAACATTTCTATGTGAATGTTTCTGGGTGTTCCAAGGGAAGCTGCATTCGCTATGTAATCACCATTATTGTTGAGGCTGCCAATTTAAAACTGGTCTATCTCTTGGGTGACCAAAAGGTCTGGCCATTTATGGTATTTGAAAAGTCTTCAACTAAGAGTCGCGATTATTATTCTTTGCTCTGCATAAAATGGAATTATTCAATAGGTACCATGTGCCAGAAGGCTTTGGCCAGTAGAGCTCTCAAGCTAAAATTGGTAGTTGTCTGATCTTAGGCCAGTTATTAAGGGATACATAATCATATTACTAAGCTATCCCAGTAGAGAAAAAATGTGTATAATTTGATGAATAGGACTCGAACGCTCACATGTAATCATATGGTCTAGATTTATTGCTTTATAGAATATATGCTGATTCTCGAGGTGAAGTGATTTGTACCAGGTCTCATTTATTGCTCCATTTATTCTATAAGTATACAAGAAATGGTACAAGAGGTTGAGGAAACAGTGGTGAACAAATAGAAATGATCCTTGGTCTCAAAATATTTGCTGCATAAAAATCAAAACACATAATCATGAATGGTTAACAAAAAAGGAATACCCTCTACCTCACACCATATACAAAATTTAACTCAAAATGAACCATAAACCTAAATGCTAAATTTTTTTTTAATTTATTGGGGTGAAAATTCTTAGTGAAATTACATAGATTTCAGGTGTACAATTCTGTATTACGCCATCTATAAATCCCATTGTGTGTTCACCACCCAGAGTCAGTTCTCCTTCCATCACCATATATTTGATCCCCATTACCCTCATCTCCCACCCCCCACACCCCTTGCCCTCTGGTAACCACTAAACTATTGTCTGTGTCTATGAGTTCTTGTTTCTCGTTTCTTTGTCTTGTTCTTTTGTTGTTTTCGGTTTATATACCACATATCAGTGAAATCATAGGGTTCTGTGCTTTTTCTGTCTGACTTATTTCGCTTAGCATAATACTCTCACGAGCCATCCATGTTGTCACAAATGTTCCTATGTCATCTTTTGTTACCGCCAAATAGTATTCCATTGTGTATATATACCACAACTTCTTTATCCATTCATCTATCGAAGGACATTTTGGTTGTTTCCATGTTTTGGCCACCGTAAACAAAGCTGCAATGAACATTGGAGCACACATGTCTTTATGTATAAATGTTTTCAAATTTGGGGGGTAGATACCCAGGAGAGGGATTGCTGGGTCATATGGTAATTCTATTCATAATTTCATGAGGAACCTCCACACTGCCTTCCATAGCGGCTGCACCAGTCTGCATTCCCACCAACAGTGTATGAGGGTTCCTTTTTCTCCACAGCCTCTCCAACACTTGTTACTATTTGTCTTGTTGATGATAGCCATTCTGACTGGGTGAGGTGATATCTCATTGTGGTTTTTATTTGCAATTCTCTGATGATTAGTGATGTTGAGAATTTTTTTCATACGTCTATTTGCCATTTGTTTGTCCTCTATGGAGAACTGTCTCTTCAGGTCCGCTGTCCATTTTTCAATTGCTTTATTTGTTTTTTTTGTTGTTGAGCTTCATGAATTCTTTGTATATTTTGGATATTAGCCACTTATCAGAGGCACTGTTTGCAAAAATCTTCTCCCATTCAGTTGGTTGCCTCTTTATTTTGTCGATGGTTTCTTTTTCTGTGCAGAAGCTTTTAAGTTTCATATAGTCCCATTTGTTTATTTTAGCTTTTACTTCCATTGCCTTTGAAGTCAAATTCATAAAATGCTCTTTTAACCCAAGGTCCATAAGTTTGGTACCTATGCTTTCTTCTATGCAGTTTATTGTGTCAGGTCTTATGCTTAAGTCTTTGATCCATTTTGAATTAATTTTGGTACATGGTGACAGATAACAGTCCAGTTTCATTCTTTTGCACGTGGCTATCCAATTCTGCCAGCACCATTTATTGAAGAGGCTGTCTTTCCTCCATTGTATGTTTTTAGCTTCTTTGTTAAAAATTATCTGTCCATATTTATGTGGTTTTATTTCTGGGTTCTCCATTCTATTCCATTGGTCTATGTTTCTGTTTTTCTGCCAATACCTTGCTGTTTTGATTATTGTAGCCGTGTAGTACAAGCTAAAGTCAGGGAGTGCGATACCTCCAGTATTGTTCTTTTTTCTTAAGATTGCTTTGGCTATTCGGGGTCTTTTGTGGTTCCAAACAAATCTGATGATTGTTCTATTTTTTAAAAAAATGCCATTGGGATTTTGATGGGGATTGCATTAAATCTGTATATTGCTTTGGGTAATTTGGCCATTTTAACTATGTTGATTCTTCCAATCTATGAGCACAAAATGTCTTTTCATTTCTTTGTGTCTTCTTCAATTCTTTCAAAAATGTCTTATGGTTTTCAGCATATAAATCCTTCACATCCTTGGTTAATTTTATTCCTAGGTATTTTATTCTTTTTACTGCAATTGACAAGGGGATTGTTTTCTGTATTTCTTTTTCTGAGATTTCATTGTTAGTATATAGGAATGCAATGGACTTTTGTGCGTTGATATTGTAGCCAGCAACTTTACTGTATTCGTTGATTGTTTCTAACAGCTTTTTGGTGGAGTCTTTAGGGTTTTCTATATATAGCATCATGTCATCTGCAAAGAGTGATAACTTAACTTCTTCATTCCCAATTTGGATGCCTTTTATTTCTTTCTCTTGCCTGATAGCTCTAGCAAGGACTTCCAACACTATGTTGAAAAGCAGAGGTGATAGGGGACAACCCTGTCGTGTTCCTGAATGTAAAGCAAAGGGCTTCAGTTTTTCTCCATTAATTATGAGATTAGCTGAGGGCTTGTCAGCTAATCTCAGGGCCTTTATTATGTTAAGGTATTTTCCTTCTATGCATATTTTATTAAGTGTTTTAATCATAAATGGATGTTGTATTTTGTCAAATGCTTTTTCTGCACCAATTGATATAATCATATGATTTTTGTCCTTTATTTTTTTTATGTGATGTATCACAGTGATGGATTTGCGAATGTTGAACCATCCTTGTGCCCCGGGGATGAACCCCACTTGGTCGTGATGAATAATCTTTTTAATGCATTGTTGTATTCGATTTGCGAGAATTTTGTTTAGGATTTTTGCATCAGTATTCATCAGAGATATAGGTCTGTAGTTTTCTTTTTTTGTGTTGTCTTACCAGGTTTTGGTATCAGGGTAATGTTGGCCTCATGAGTTAGGGAGTTAGGGAGTACTGACTCTTCTTCAATTTTTTGGAAGAGTTTGAGCAGGATTGGTATTAGATCCTGTTTGAAGGTTTGGTAGAATTCACTAGTAAAGCCGTTTGGTCCCGGACTTTTGCCTTTGGGAAGGTTTTGGATGACTGATTCAATTTCGTTACTGGTTATCGGTCTCTTTAGATTTTCCAGTTCTTCATGGTTCAGCATTGGAAGGTTATATGTTTCTAAGAACTTGTCTATTTCTTCTAGGTTATAGAATTTGGTGGCATACACTCCTTCATAGTATTCTTGCATAATCCTTTGTATTTCTGTGGTGTCTGTGATAACTTCCCCTTTTCCATTTCTGATTTTGTTAATTAGTGTCTTCTCTCTTTTTATCTTAGTGAGTCTAGCCAAGGGTTTGTCAATTTTGTTAATCTTTTCAAAGATCCAGCTCTTTGTCACATTATTTTTTTCTATTGTATTTTTGTTCTCTATTTCATTTAGTTCTGCTCTGATTTTTGTTATTTCCTTTCTTCTACTGACCTTGGGTTTCACTTGTTCTTCTTTTTCTAGTTCTTTAAGGTGTAACATGAGATTATTTATTTGGGATTTTTCTTGTTTCTTGAGATAGGCCTGTAATGATATAAATTTTCCTCTTAAAACTGCTTTCACTGCATCCCCAAAGTTTTGGTGAGATGTATTTTCATTGTCATTTGTTTCTATGTATCTTTTGATCTCTCCTCTAATTTCTTCTTTGACCCAGTCGTTCTTTAAAAGTATGTTGTTTAATATCCATGTATTTGTGTTTTTTTCCTGCTTTCTTTTGCAGTTAATATCCAATTTCAAAACCTTGTGATCAGAGAATATGCTTGGTATGATTTGAATCTTCTTAAATTTGCTGAGGCTGACTTTATGTCTCAACATATGGTCTATCCTTGAGAATATTCTATGTACACTTGAAAAGAATGTATAGTCTGATGTTTTAGGATGAAGTGCTCTATATATGTCAATTATGTCCATTTCATCTAATGTGTCATTTAGGGCTGCTATTTCGTTATTTATTTTCTCTTTGGATGATCTATCGATAGCTGTCAATGATGTATTTAAGTCCCCTAGGATAATTGTGTTTTGGTCAATTTCTCCCTTTAGTTCTGGTAGTAGTTGCTTGGTATATTTCGGTGCTCCCTGATTGGGGCCATAAATATTGATGACTGTTATGTCTTCTTGTTGTATAGTCCCCTTTAACATTATGAAATGTCCATCTTTGTCTCTTGTTATCTTTTTCACCCTAAAGTCTGTTTCATCTGATATCATTATGGCTACACCTGATTTTCTCTGGGTACCATTTGCTTGGAGTGTCAATTTCCACCCTTTCACTTTGAGTCTAAGCTTGTCCTTGTAGCTGAGATGTGTCTCTTGGAGACAGCATACGGTTGGGTTTAGTTTTTTGATCCAATCTGCTACTCTGTGCCTTTTTATTGGTGAGTTCAGTCCATTTACATTTAGGGTGATTATTGATATGTGAGAATTTCCTGTCATTCTATCTTTAGTTTTCTGGTAAGGCTGTGTCTCCATTGTTTATTTGCCTTTTTGTTGTTGTCTATTATTTCTGTGTGGTGGTATTCTATGACGTTTCCCTCTGTTTCTTCTTTTATTACAGTATATATTTCAGTTCTGGATTTTTTTTTGAGTGGTTACCCTTAAGTTTATGTAAAAGAAAGTTTGATATTTAGAGAATTCCATTTTCTTCAGGACACTTACTTTCTCCATTCCCATAATCCAGTTCAGGCCTTTACTCTCCCCCTTTTTATGTTTTGGTTGCCACAAGTTGTCCCTGTTGATGGTGGTCTAATAGCCTCCTTTAGTGTTTCTTGTAGTGCAGGCAGTGTATTAGAAAATTCCTTCAGCCTCTGTGTGTCTTGAAAGGTCTTTATTCATTCTTCATATCTAAAGGATATCTTTGCTGGATATATTATTCTTGGCTCATAATTTCTCTCTTTCAATAGTTTGAATATTTGGTTCCACTCCCTCCTGGCTTGTAGAGTTTCTGCTGAAAAATCTGATGATAATCTAATGGGCTTTCCTTTGTAGGTTACCATCTTCTTTTCCTAAGATGCCTTGAGGATTCTTTCTTTGTCGTTGATTTTAGACAGCTTCAATACAATGTGCCTTGGGGAAGGCCTGTTGGGATTGAGGTAATTAGGTGTTCTATTTGCTTCTTGGATTTGAGGATCCAGTTCTGTCCACAAGTTTGGGAAGTTCCCATCAACAATTTGTTTGAATATATTCTCTGTTCCCTTCTCTCTTTTTTCTCCTTTTGGTACGCCCATTATTCTTATATTGCTCTTTCTGATGGAGTCAGAAAGTTCTTGTAGAGTTCTTTCATTTCTTTTAAGTCTCAAGTCTCTTTCTTCTTCTTTCTGTGTCATTTCCAGGTTTCTATCTTCGATGACACTGATTCTTTCCTCCATCTGGTCAACTCTACTACCTAAGCTGGTTATTTCATTCTTAATTTCTTCTATTGAGTTCTAAATCTCCAGAAATTCTCTTTGGTTCTTTTTTAAAATTTTAATCTCTTTCGTAAAATGCTCATGCTGTTCTTTGATTGCATTTCTAAGTTCATTACATTGCCTTTCTGTGTTTTCTTGTATCTTGTTGAGTTTTTTCAGAACTGCAATCTTGAATTCTCTGTCATTTAAGTCACATATTTCCATATCTTTAAGGTCCTTTTCTGGAGAGTTTTCACTTTCTTTCTGAGCTGTCTTATAGCCTTGGTTATTCATGGCAATTACTGATTTATTATTTCTCTTCCTAGACATCTACAGGAGTGGCTTCTGCAACTGGTTGATAGGAAGAGGTCTTTCTTTTATTTTCTAGTACTTGTTGGTAGAATGTTTTATTCTCTCTCCGACTTTAGCCTTTTTTTCCCTCTCTCACACAGTAGTGCTATGTTTTTTCTGCACTATTCCAGCTTCTCACACAATAGGGGATTCTTTGGGAGATGGGCTTCTCCTCTGTTAACAGTTCACCTGAGTCATAGGGCACCACGTCCCTGTGGGTATGCGGAGAGCTTTTGAAGTTCCAAAGCTCTTTCTGCACCTGATTCAGAGCCCGTATGTTTCAGCATTTCTGTTTACTCCTGCAAGGATCAGCCCAGATAGGTGGGGTCAGGGGTGGTGTGAGTTGTGAGAGGTGGCCCAGAGCAATGGGGGCGACCACCACCACAGCCGGTCTGCTTCCACAGCTCCTCCCCTTTGCCGGAATTAGTTGGGCTGCGAATCTGTGTCTGTGGTCCACAGTTCTCAGAACAGCAAATATTCTGTTCTTTTTATCTGACCCTGCTACTTTATCGCTTCTAGCACCGGGCAGTTGGGGGTGGGGCGAGCTCTGGGAGGGTAGGGAGGGTGCGCCTAGTCTCAGTGCCTAAGGCTTCTGTTCTCCGCTCGGCAGTGAGGGCTTAAACCACCGTTTTCAGTCTTCTTCCCTCAGTCTTTGCCCCGAGGTCTCTGCCATGAGCGTTGGATGCAGACGTGTTATATGCTGCCCCCTCAGCCCTGTGGGCCGTAAGCGGAGCCCTAGCAGTCCGAGTCCTTCCCTCTCCCGCAGCTGCGGTAGTTCCGGGATGCAGCGAGCTCGGAGCACTGAGCCAGTGCCCGCGCAGCTCCGTCTCCGCACTTCTCCCTTCCTCCTGCCCCCCTCCCCCCTCCCTTCCCCCTCCCCCCCGCCGCTCGCGCGATTCTCCCACCTTTAGGTGAATTCAGTAGTGGGCCTCTTTGTCTTGCCGGTCTGCTGTGCCGGTGTCCTTTGTGGAGTTACTTTTGTTCAATTAGTTGTAAATTCCAGGGGAGCTTTATAGAGGCTCACCTCACACTGCCATTTTGATGACGTCCTCCTAAATGCTAAATTTATAAAACAGAACAACAGTAAAAAAAATATAGGAGTAAATCTTCATGTCTTGAGGTTGGAAAATGATTTCCTAAATGCAACACTGAAAGCACAAATGACAAAACAAGTGGATAAGTTAGATTTCACTGAAATAACTTCTGTATTTCAAAGGACACTTCTAGAAAGTGAAAAGACAACCAATAGAATAGCATGATACATTGGCAAGTTGTTCATCTGATAAGGGACTTGCATCTAGAACATATGAAGAACACTTACAACTCAACAATGAAAAGAGAACCCAGTTTAAAAAAGGGTAAAGTAGCTGAGTAGACATTTCTCCAAAGAGGACATACAAATGGCCAATAAACACATCAAAAGATGCTCAACATCATTAGCTATCAGGGAAGTACAAAACTACTCCATACTCATTAGGATGGCTATAATTAAAACTATGGACAATAACAACTATTAGCAAGGAGGTGGAAAAACCAGAACCCCCAAACACTGCTTGTGGGATTGCAAAATGAGGCAGCTACTTTGAAAAACAGTTTGGAAGTTTCTCAGAAAGTTAAACATAGAGTTCCTATAAGCCACCTTAATTGTACTCCTAGGTGTAAAGAATTGAAAACGGTATTCAAAAAATACATATACATGTATTTTCAGGGCAGCACTATTCAAAATAGACAAAAGGTAGAAACAGTCCAAATGTCCATAAATGGATGAATGAATAAACAAACTGTGAAACCAAACAAAATTGTATATTATCCAGCCACAAAAATGAATGAAATATGATACATGTTACAAACATTATGCTGTCTGGATAAACCTGGAACACGTGCTAAGTGGAAGAAGCCAGACACAAAAGGTCACATTTTGTACGATTCCATCTATATGAAATGTTCAGAATAGATAAATCCATAGAGACAGAACATAAATTATTGGTTGCCAGGAGATGTGGGGGAAGGAAGAATAGGGAGTGACTGCTTAATGGGTATGGGGTTTCTTTTGGGGGTGATGAAGATGTTTTGGAACTAGATAAAGGTGGTGAGAGCACCACATTGTGTGTACTAAATGCCACCGAATTGTTCACTTTAAAGTTGTTAATTTTATGTTATGTGAATTTCAGCTCAATACATTTTTAAAACCAGATAATCATGTGATGAATTGCTGCTGCTCTAGTTTTAGCCAGCTGGCAACTTTCCTTTTATATTTGCTGCTCACTTGCCTAAGAAGTTGTATTTGATCAACTCAGCATGTCCTTATAAAGGAAATGACAAAACCCCCTGCATACCGGCCCCTGATTAGCAGACACTGGCCAGGCACCAGGAAAAGGGTGACAAGAGGAACAGAGAGCAGACACGGTCCACAGAAACCTGGGTAAAAGATTAGTGCTGTCACCTCCCAGCGATGCACCATTTGGGGCAGTTCCCATCAGTATGAGCTTCATCCTTTCCTCTGTAAAGGGGATGGGGACAGGGAGGTCCTAGCGAGATCCTCACCCACCTCACAAGACTGCATGGAGAAAAGAGAAGAATGGCATAAATATTCCTGTAAGCTGTAGAGCACCCTGTGGATGTAAATTTTGAATTTGATTGAATTACATGAAATTGCCAAGAGTCAACGATTTTTGATCTACAGTCACCATTTTTGACCTACAATTGCTCTTTTTAAGCCAAAAATAGCTGACTTGGCAATTTAATGTGCTTCAAGCTAATTTGTTAGTCTACTATGTAGCATCAATGTCTTGTATTAAAAAGTAAAAAATAATAAGTTCTCTGATAAGTTAGTTTTATTAATTCCCTGGTAGCACTGCACCCTATCCCATTACTGGCAGTTTCATATGCAAATCCACACACCATACAGAGCTCAGGAGCATAAAAAGAGGATAAAATGTAAGAGTATATTATCACACAAAAGATAAGAGCATAGATGCTGGAACACCATTGCCACAGTTCTAATCCTGGATTTTTCTCTTATTTCCTGTGTGACCTTAAATACATTGCTTAATCACTCTGAGCCTCAGTTCCCTCATCTGTAAAATAAGATTACTAATAATAACTACCATGGAAGAATGTTGTCAGGAGGATATGAGGTGCTTGCACTTGGTAAAGACTATCTAATCATTCCACGTTATTTTTATTGACTTTTATATTTGGCTCAATGTAAGTTTGGATTTAATTTGATAAAATTATATTTTAGAGATGGAAGGCACACTTTAAGTGTTCTGAGTTTATGTGTGTCTGTTGGCCTACCTGATTTAGGGGAAATAAAAAGCAATTAATTTTAAAGGGTTCTGTAAATTATTTTGCCCTGAAAACTCCAAACAATGTGGTCCCTACATAGTCCCATAAAGTTGGAATTCTGTGAGTCTCTTTCTGTTCTATAGGAAACCTTGTGATTTCTAGCCTACTAGCCACAAAATCTAACTTTTTGACCAAAGATCAAAAAATACAACATAGGAGTTCATATGTAATACTCAGGAGTAAAAGAACTATGGAATGTAAAGTTTGTCAGCATGTTAACATGAAACTTTTAGCATTTTCCTAACATGAAAAGCCTGCCTTTCTTTAAAGTTGTCTCAATAAATGATTGTTTTCTTTTAAATTATGGGGGGGGGAAGATAGCTATTATTGCTGACAATTGTGCTGTAAAGTGGACATTTTTACATATAAATCATATCCATGTTTCTCAAGGTGTGTTCTGAAGAACAGTTGCACAAAAATCACCTGGAATATCTATAAAAATGCACATTTCTGGATCCCAGGGATGAACAAAAACTGAGTTTAAAACACTATGTTTTTAAATAATTTTTTTAAAGCCTGAAAATATGATCAGGGAACAAGATACTATGAGTTATATTCTGCACACCTTTAAAAAACAATGCAAAAGAATTTCTAGAAATAAAAAAAGTTTCACTCAAAATAAAGCATAGTGCACAGATAAACATCAGATTAAAGTCAATGGAGAGAGAATGGGAAGAAGGCTGGGAAATAGAAGTTAAAGAAATCATCCAAAGGATCTAAGACGGTGGAGCAGATAAACTCTGTGCTTGCCTCCTCCCATGACCACATTAAAATTACAACTAAATTATAAAACAATCAACCTGGAGAACCATTTGAAGTCTAGCTGAACAGAAGTTTTATAACTAAAGATATAAAAAAGAAGCAACATCGAGACTGGTTGGAGGTGCAGAGATGCAGAATAGGCTGGCCCCATACCTTGGTGTGGCAGTTGAGAATTGGGAGGGATATCTAGGCCATGGGGCCCCCCCCTCTCTAAAAAGCAAGGAACCCCAGCTCCACACTGGGCTCCCCAGCCCAGGGTATTGGTGCCAGGAAGAAGAGCCCCCACAATTTCTGGCTGTGGAAAACAGTAAGGATTCTGACTGCCCAGGTGAGACAGAAGGCTGAGGGACACTCAGACCTCCTCTTAAAGGGCCTGCTCACAGACTTGCTCTCAGGCACTCACTGGTCAAGCGAAGGGATAGTGACTCAGGAGACATCAGAGATATATGGAGAGAGACTGAGTTAAGTGGCTTCAGGGTGAGAACTGGAGTGACATTTGCCATTTCTCCTGTGTAGAATCCTCCTCTTGTGAAGCTGGTAGGCAGGCGTCATCTTTTCTATGTTGAGCCCTCCCCCACATAGCCAAATCTGAATTTGCATTGGCCTGGTGAACTCCACTCACTCCACCCTGGTGGCTCCCTGGAACTCCACATACCCAGTTCACACAGCACCGGAGGCACTTTTTCAGTGAGCAGCCAGCCCCACCCATATTGCACTCTTTCTTAGACAACTCTTGAGGTTCCGTGGGCCCCAAGCAGGTGGTGGCTGGCCTCAGTGGGCTCTGAGACTTTTGCCAAGTAGTTCAAGGCTCAACACTGGCACCAAATCATGATCTACATTAACCTAGTGACTATAACTTATCCCACCTTAGTGAATCCTAAGTCACTAAGAGACCCAACCACATCCAACTCACTTAAAGCATGAGGCTTTATCAGAAGATGAGCCTTACAGGAAATGGCAGATGGTAGCATGCCTCAGGATGTCATGGGATTTTTGCAGTCACTCCAGGCCTGTTACTGGTGGTAGCCATCCTCAGATTGTAGCATGGCCTCTCCCACCCACCTCCAGGTATAGCACAGGCAACGACCAATCACAGATCACTTTGTAGCTCCTACCAAGTAGTCCCCGACTGGTCACAGGCAATGGCTGACATGGGCATGCCTCAGAGCTCCTCACAAGAGGCCCCAGAGCCAGCATACCTGAAGGTCAGCTTCAGACCACAGCACTACCCAATTAGCCCCACAAGAAGCACACCCACAGGGCAGTCTAAACAGACACCA